>NC_056726.1:1176851350-1177141350 GCF_019279795.1 Protopterus annectens | reverse complement strand
CTGTGGTGCAGGACCAGAAGATGAGGAGGTCCCAGGGTGGGTCCCAGATGTGATGTGGCCTGGTAACATGGTGAGATGAGGGGGAAGAGGTGGGAGAGGTGGTTCTGCTGGCAACTGTTTCCCAAACGTGCTATTGTTTCACTGTTATAGAACATATGTGGGTAGTAATAGTCCACACATTCCAGGATTATGTCTAACAGCATGTATAGATATCCCCATTAACACAAAGCAACAGATGTGCAGCAGTCACATAGCAAACAGAACACATGCATATATTGAACCATAGTGGCCCTTACAATGGCATGCAGGTGACATTGTTCGTAACAGGCCACCAATGATAGTATTTCAACATGGAACATGACTACGAACACATAGCACAAATTGTTGTACAATGCAATATATGTCCCCATGGTAGGTCTTCTGTAAACATACCTGTTGAGTTGTGTAATCAGATTGTTGTTGCAGATATGGTGAGGTGGAAACAGAGATGTGTATTAACAACTATGATATCCTTGCAGTATGAGGTCCTCAGACCTGTTTCCCTCTTTATGTCTTTCAGGCAATATGCCCAAGGAGAGACTGCTTATGTACACAGTAGAAGAGAATGATGTCATCATTACATAACTGGTGCAGCACTACAACACCCTTTCCAGGTGTACTGTAATGATCTGCAGGAGAGGACCGCACTGTGGAATGAGATTGTCCACCGGGCAAATAATGTCGGCCTGCATAACCGCAGCTATGAGCAGGTCTGACATCAATGCACTGATCGATTCCACCATGCCCTTCAGCGTGCTGCTGCAGTTAGAGGGGACCAGCTTGCAATAGGGGGAGTCATGCCATATAGCCCCTCCGACACATGTTGAGGAGCTCTACGCCAGCCTCGGGGCACCTGCCCACCCGCAAACACAACACCCGGCTGTGAGCATAGTGGAGGTGGGTGCGACCCATTCAGTGGCAGAAGAGCGTGCAGGTAAAGCCAAAGGAAACATCATTAGACCACTGTTGTTTATCCATCCACATCTGTAGAGTTAGATCTTGCATATGTGAGATGAAATATATATAGTCTGTTGCTGCACTGTAGTAATAAACAGATGTGCATAATCTGTAGTATTGTGGGTTTGTACTGTTGATGTACTGTAATGCTGCACCCACCCTGTACCAATGCCACAGATGTAGCTACTGACATCACATCTCTCACACAATTATATAGGTCCCTCTGGTATTCCTCCAGGGCAGCAGCCTGTAGCTGGTGAGTATGGTGTTTGTTCAGGTTTGCCAATACACCGGTCATGTTATGGCCATGATATATTCCATGCACGCATTTAACACACCTACCCATAATGCATGCTGTACATGTTCACATATTGTTGCTGTTAACTGCACTGCATCACAGTGGTCACTATGGTGGTACATATGAAGGGTATTGGGTATGTAAGATTTCTGCAATATAAGTAACAACCTGTCATTGCAAGATGTGTGCACAGAGATGAACATAATGGTAGGACAAATGACATACAGTAGGGACATGTGTGAAACATAACCTTTATACAGTACTATAACAGTGTATATACCACTATTACAATGGCAACTGTTACAGATCTACACTACTGCATATCACAATACTGCATTCCACAACCCTTACAACCCACAATGTGGTCCTAACATGAGCAATGAATGCATAATATGGAATCCTATGTTAGGACAGCAAATATGGGGAATACATACCTTCACAGACACTGGAGACATATGTGTGCATACAGGGTACTGGCAGCATGCATTCTTCATGAGTATGGACCTTCCAGCAAGTACAGGTCCTCAGTGTCACACCAATAAATGGCCTGCTGTCCAAGACGTTTGGCCACTAAAGGTGCCCACTTACCTGCAACAGAGGCAGCCATGGCTTGCACACATCTTACAAGTCATGGAATGGATACCATACCCAATAGGTAGCACCCAGTAATTGGACATGTAGCCTTACCTCACCATTGCATATACCATGGCAAACAGGGTAGACAGTCATGTGTCTGGCGAGGATGCATGGGACAGGATTAATGTAGAAAATAAACAGATGGCCATCCAAGACAGATGATGACACATGTTGCAAACTGGTCATGCAGGCTGCCTAATAACATGCCACAACACCGAGGGAGTTGCAGAAATGTCTAGCAAGTACTGACTGTGCAGTACATGTGTCAGCAATTGCCTGGACTCTGCATAAGTGTGGCCCGTGGGATAGGGTAATTGGATGGGGCAGTTGTACCCCAGGAAACATCAGTCAGGCCTCTCTACAGGTAGCATATGCATAACAGCAAAGGTCCCCAAAAGGCATGCATTGCAATGTGTACTGGTGTAGCAAGACGATGTTGGAAACCTACAGACAGTATCAATTAAGATACATGTGTTGCACAACAAACACCTCACTCCACTTCAGGCCCACCATCCTCATCTCTACCTTGCCAGTGCCAGTATACACCTGCATGTTTGCCATGCATTAGCAGGGACTAGGCCGGTACACATGGTGTTCAGTGTTTGGGGCACTGCAAAATGACACACATGTGTAGGCCATAGTTGTCAAGCATCTGCAAAAAGGCTGAGGCTGAGGGTGGGGAGGGGATGTCATCATGAAACTCAACAGTCCACTGAAGCAGAGATCCAAAGGATGCTATGGATGGCTGTGTCTGCACACAGTCAAAGTCAGGAACTGCGGCAGACATAACCCTGACTCCCCAGCAATAGTGACGGCACTGTGTGACCTCCAAGGGATGTGCACATAAGTTGACCTTGCAATCATGCAGAGTTGGGGGATATTTGTAGGTCAGAGTGACCAAATACTGGCAAATGCAGATGGCCCATGCTAGTTTACCCCTGCAAGTAATAGTGACTGCTGTAGTACACATAACAGTAGGTGCAACAAACCATCTTGATAAGGGTGCGCACACATATGCACCCACAAATTGTATGCATCTCAATCAGCATTTGCACAACTAACACATTTGTTTGACACTGCATTTGATTGCACAGGTCATATGTCACATATGAGGTTTGTGTAATGTTAACATATGCAATAATGTGGCCCCATGGCATATCAAGGAAGAGGGCACCATATCAATAAGGGTGTGTCCACTCCCAATAGCCATGGTAAGGTTTGAAGCTTGTCAGTGTAATATTTTATTGGCCATACATGCACCGCTGAAAATGAGATCTGTAAATCAGACTTCAGGCATTCACAAATGACATCTCTCCACATATTATCCCAGGTATGTGTCGGACAAATACATAGGGGCTGTGAGCAGCAGAGCAAACATAACTGACACACATATACACATTCAGCAATGGTGTGTACACCTGTGAGGTATGGTGAACAGTACATGCCAGGGGGCCAAACAGGTGCACATCAATACTGTGTACATGGGTGCAGTGTGTTCCTGGGTAAGGGGCATCACCCACTAACACAACCCATGCATCATAGAAATGTATAATGTTGCTATCAGAGATTGACTATAGCTGCACTGACTGCTGTTGAGTGCCATATGTCATCCATGTTGACAGATGGGTAATGAGAGGTTTGTGTGTAATATCTTTGTGCAACCTCACCTGTAAGTGTGTGTGTGTGTGTGTGTGTGTGTGTGTGTGTGTGTGTGTGTGTGTGTGTGTGTGTGTGTGTTTTTGTTAATTTGTCTGTAAGTGCTATCTGTTGGAGTGGAGTGGGGTTGATGTATGTAGAATGCATGTGTGTGTGTGTGTGTGTGTGTGTGTGTGTGTGTGTGTGTGTGTGTGTGTGTGTGTGTGTGTGTGTGTGTTTGTGTGAGTGTGGGGTTGTTCATACCTCTCAAATTCCCTTTGAAATTGTGCAGTACATGGACATGGACGGACACATGAGACACCAGAAATACTTTTCTGACATGTAATCTCAGGACAGCTGATAGTATAATAATGTCTACAGCATGAAACATGCATTGGGAGGGACAACTAGACATCAGGGATACTGTTTTAATTGCAATCAGCAGAAATGTGAAAGAATACCCATGTATGCAGCACTACAAATGCATTGGGGAATTACTAGACAATACCAGAGAGTGTTTCCAAATATTACTCTAGTCCACATAAAAAGTTAATAGAGCAACAGATCATGCATCTACAGAACAATAGTTACATATGAAACTCCAGTGTGTGACATTATTGGGTGACTATAGTAGCCCATAAAATATGGGGGCCATGCTCAAGATGTCTGGACAAAACAAGGGTGAACACTGGATGACATCAGGGAGCCTTTGAAAAGATGACTCCAAGTCAAAGAGGTAATGGAGTAACAAGTCATGTTTTGTGATCACTTTTCTAAGCAATTAGAAGAATGATATGTTAATGATTGGTATTATTGATTGTAATTATTCAAGACTGATGCAGGATGGGGAACTTAAGAGAAAAAACTAGGAACATTCTGTAAACTCAGGGACAGGTAAGTAGAATGGTGGAATGTCAGTGTGTGTGTGTGTGTGTGTGTGTGTGTGTGTGTGTGTGTGTGTGTGTGTGTGTGTGTGTTTACCGTTAAGCAATGATGTACAGGTCTTAAAGTGCATTTCTTGTTTTCCCCTCAGAGGTGGTGAGGTGGGTCAGTGTCCCTCCTGCAGGCAATCTGATGTTGGTGTCCATACAGACACTGAAAATGATGATAGGTGTGTTGAGGCACAGCTGCGGTTGTCAGGGGCTGAAGCTGTACCATTGTTTGACATCCCACTGTTATCCACCCCATCCCTGCACACAGTCACAATGCCATACATATGCCATCATCAGGGGAGAGTAGCATATCATGGCTTGTACCTGGTGGTGCCCATGGAACCCCTGGCGGGCACAGTTCTCGTGTCTGTGGCTGGAGATGGTGAACTACACACCCTGCCAGTTATGGTCTGCAGCTGTCCAACAAACACCTGTATAGGGCAGCCACATGGCAGAACTATGTGCATGCATACTCACATGCAATACAAACACAGCTAGGGCAACCGCATACCTACACACATCACATTACCATGGCCAAATTAATAATTCAACTCCCTCACTCACATACATGGTGTCAAACATATGGCTCAGCCAAGGTCTCTGGCAAACCAACACACCCTGTGCATATGATGATACCTGTGCCACATCTCTGTCATCCATAACATCGATGCAGGGACAGGCTAATATGGTTCTGATGCACAGGGTGACTGCACTATGGTGTACCAATGTAATGCTGTGCAACATGTTGTCAGCAGTAAAGTTTAATGCTTACATGTCTGGAAGTGTAGCTGTCCAGCCATGATGCATTATAGCTGTTATTAACACTTAGGGATTGTGGTCTCCATAATGTATTCCGTTTGTGTTATAGGTGTCCATGTGTCAGTAGGATGATGGTCTGCTGTTGTATCCTACAAGAGTATGGCACTTTTCTGACACGTTGGCTGTGCCATATCCTCAGTACAGGTAAACACATGTCACAGGTCTGTATAGCAGTTACTGCATGTGCCACATGGCTGATAGGTCTGGGGGTGGTGTATACAGGTAAGTGCATGGTGGCTGATGTCAGCAGCCCTTCTACAGTGGACAATGGCAAGTGTACTGGGTGGTACACATCACATGTTTTTGTATAACACACACGGAGGCTTTGGTGTTGATGCAGTACACAGAGAATACTGTACACATGGATGTATGTACCTGTGCAAGGAACCCAATTTAGCCTATGTAATTCTACCAAGATAGAATAGGCACAACAACACATTGGGAAATAAGCAGTCTGCTAATTTAATGACATTGATGATGGTACTGGCAGGGTATATGTCCTCTACCCCAATGTAGTGCAATCCTCAACTCAGTAAACATAGGTGTGCTGGTGTGGGTGGCACAGCCCTACCCTTTGGAAGGTGAGAGGTGCTGTAGAACTGCAGATAGTGTGATTTTTCTACTTGTCAACCCTTACACCAGAAAAAATCAGTGGTGAATGGACAAGCAGTAAGGCCTGCCAGAATGGTTAGTGACTTCAATGATTTTATTACTGAATGTGACTTGTTAAAATCCATGTTTAATAGGAGAGGGTATCCAATGGCCTTTGTGGCCACTGTGTTTGAAGAAGTCATTAGTAAAAGGTCATCAGGACACTTTACCCCACTGTTACACAAAGGTTATAACATGCCAGAGTTATACACTAACATTTTAGCATCTCCTGCTTTAACAAACATACAGGAGGGAGATACATCAACTAGACTGTTAACGACTTACTCACTTGACTCTAGAGTCATTGGAGAAATTGTCAACAAGAACTGGGCATTTATTTCGGAAGATCCCCACCTTACTCTTTAGGTTTGACATCCCAACTAACTTTTAGGAGGAGTGTAAACCTGAAAGGTTTGGTTGAAAGGCTGAAAAGGAATTCTAAATTTAATACAGGCATGACAAAATGTGAGAGATGTTGTCAAGGCAAGTTCATTAAATTAACTGACAGAGTAAAAATCAGAAATAAAGTATATTACATCTATGATAGATACAATTGTGACTCTCTAGGGGTTGTTTATGGAGCTTTCTGTGACGGTTGTGAAGCATTTTATATCGGGAAAACAGAGAGGAAATTAAAACAGAGGATTTATGAGCACCAGTACAATATTATGAACAAAACTAGTACTAGTGCTTTAGCCAGACACACCCTTATTTTCCCAAGTCACAATTTCTTATTTGTGGTTTTGCAACAAGTAGAACATAACAAAAGAGGGGGGCCCTGGGAACTCAAATTAGAAGAGGCTGAAGTGGAATGGCAAATTGCAACTGCTGCTTAATCTTTTCCAGGGTTAAATGAAGCCTTATCTATCAAGAGCTTGTTGAAGCTTAAAGCCCTGGCAAGATAGGGGTGGCAGTTTGTTTGTTTCACACACAAAAATGTTTAAAACATCTAACTGACTTTTCTTCTTTTTATATTTGTTTATGAGTAAGACTTTCTATGGCTTTATATGTTTTTACATGTATAACACCATAAGCCAGGGTGTATGAGTCTTGTATGATGTATTTACATGTTGGTTTTTTACTTTAACATAATGCAACTCAATTTAATAACATAACATAATATATTTCAATGCTACACATTTACACAGTACACACTTTATTTATTATCATTATTTTTTTATTTTTTATATAGCAATGGTCTATTTTTAAGCATCATTTACCATCCCTATTGTATTTGTACTTATTTTTTGTCTTGGGTTGGAAATGGTAAACTTTTTTATTAACTTTTTTTAGATGCTGGGTGGGAGATTGGCTTAATGGTTAAGGTGTTTACCTTACAGACACAAGGTGCAGGGTTTGGTTCTCACATGGGGTAACTGGCTAGGCTTAAAATGGCCTGAAAGGGCAGGTAGCCTAGTACTAACCTATGAACCTATTATTTGGGCAACATGGTTTAATCAGTCAATGTTGCTTTAAATGTTTAATGCTGCGTGACATCATATACTTGGGCTGGCCCAGCCCATTGACTCAGCAGGTTTGTGTTAGGTTTTTAAACTGGGAAGTGAATAGTTTTTACTTGTCTGAAGAAGCTGAAGTATTTTGTTCAGTGAAAGTGCTTATGTACAATAAACAGTTGGATATTCCATTTTCTGCTCGTTTTCTTTTCTTGTTTCGGTTTTGCCAATTTGGATTTGCATTTTTAGTACATGGCATTAAATACACTTATTAAAGATGTCATTGCTCTGCTATTTTATCAGACCAAAATGTGAGCACTGGTTACTAGGGCTGAGCCATTTTAGCAGGTTTCAGCATTGCTGCAATATAACTGATAAGCACATTTGCGCACTGGTAAGCAAAGCCTACACGGTGTAAGCGCCTGTATGTTTAACCATACATTAGCAATGCTTTCCGTTACGCAAACCCATGCAAACCCAATTAAAGCTGCTCAGAATTGCCTTAACCACTTTGTATCCAACAGCCCTTGTACTGCCCAGCAACAAAATAATGAGCTCTTGAGCCCAGGACCCTGTACACTATAGCCACGTAAGTTAACAACTAAGCCATCACAGCTGTAAAGACAGTCGTTGTTACATTAGTTATTAGTTGCTATATGATTTCCTTTGAGAGGAGTGTCCTTTTTGGAGACTAGGAAAACACCTTAAAAGTGGTATATTCCCCTTTGGCAAGTCTGATGATATCAGCATCCTACAAATATAGCAGTGGAAATGAAAACTCCAAATAAAGCATATAGCGCATCATGTTAATGTGTACTTCTCTGTTATCATAACATTGTTAGGTAGGGGTTTGAATCCTGCAACTGCTGAGTGTGTGTAAGGGGGTGTGTTGCTGTATGATTTCCATTGAGAGGCGTGGCCTTTTTGGAGACTAAGAAAACACCTTAATAGTGGTATATTCATCTTTGGCAAGTCTGATGATGTCAGCATCCTACAAATATAGCAGTGGAAACCCCCCCCCCCCCAGTAAAGCATATAGTGTGTTGTGTTAATGCGTACTTCTCTAGTGTCATAACATAGTTAGGTAGGGGTTTGAATCCTGCTGAGTGTGTGTGTGTGTGTGGGATGTTGCTGTATGATTTCCTTTGAGAGGAGTGGCCTTTTTGGAGACTAGGAAAACACCTTAAAAGTGGTATATTCATCTTTGGCAAGTCTGATTATGTCAGTATGCTACAAATATAGCAGTGGAAATGACAACACCCAGTAAAGCTTATAGCGTGTTGTGTTAATGTTTACTTCTTTAGTATCATAACAGTTAGGTAGGGGTTTGAATCCTACAATTGCTGAGTGTGTGACTTCCTATGGGAGGATTGGCCATTCTGGAGACTTGGGAAACACCTTAAAAGAGGTTTATTCCTCTTTGGCATGTCTGATGATGTCAGCAACCTATGAATATAGTAGTGGAAATGAAAACCCCAATAAAGCATA
This sequence comes from Protopterus annectens, assembly GCF_019279795.1. Classification (NCBI taxonomy): domain Eukaryota; kingdom Metazoa; phylum Chordata; order Ceratodontiformes; family Protopteridae; genus Protopterus; species Protopterus annectens. The sequence continues at coordinate 1,177,132,441 of NC_056726.1, read as the reverse complement.
TGGGGGGGTGTTGCTGTATGATTTCCTTTGAGAGGAGTGGCCTTTTTGGAGACAAGGAAAACACCTTAAAAGTGGTATATTCATTTTGGCAAGTCTGATGATGTCAGCATCCTACAAATATAGCAGTGGAAATGAAAACCCTCAGTAAAGCATATAGCATGTTGTGTTAATGCGTACTTCTTTAGTATCATAACATAGTTAGGTAGGGGTTTGAACCCTGCAATTGTGGAGTGTGTGTATGTGTCTGCGTGACTTCCTATGAGAGGAGTGGCCATTTTGGAGATTTGGAAAACACCTTAAAAGAGGTGTATTCCTCTTTGGCATGTCTGATGATGTCAGCAACTTACAAATATAGCAGTGGAAATGAACACCCCAGTAAAGCATATAGCACGTCGTGTTAATGCATATATCTCTAGTGTCATAACACAGTTAGCTAGAGTTTTGAATCCTGCAATTGCTGAGTGTGTGTGTGTGTAAAACTGTTGGGCAATGCGGTGTGGGTTTTGCTTTTACTACGGTATGACATATCAGGATAAAAACAATATGTATATTGCACACATCAGGTATCTGTGCGGCAAATAAATATATATACATGTGACTACAATTAGTACATAGGTGTGAAGCCTGCATACTACATGTATACAATTGTTACCTTTGACAGATTGTGCCACTGCTTCTCAGATCGTAGGTCACATATGTATGTATGTGACAAGGCCGCCCACTGTAGTGATCTGTGGCCAAGGTCATCTGTGTCTCACACACCCATGACAGTTCCTACAGACTAGTTTGAGTGAGGGTACATGCCTGGGGTATATGACAGACATGTTCATACACAACAAAGTCTGGTGATAACGGACAGTCATTATAGGTGTACAGCAGCCTTGTGGATATGCATACGGGCCCTGAATTACTTATGTGATATACCGAGGGACTTCACAATAGCTTTGGGTATGTGGATACCAAAGGACAGATGACATAACACTTGGCTGTATGTACACATCGGTACCTGACATACATGTTGGGGGCTACCACCTATGTGGTACTGTCGGGATACTATGTATAGTAAATGTGGATGACTATGCTATAGTTGGCTTACAGCTATACAGCATGGGTTGGACAACAGGTGTCTGTCTGTATGATACCCATGTGTACAATATGTGTCCCATCCAGAGAATGCATTGTAGGCCACAGCATGCATTTCCAGATGTGAATGGACATATTCTTAGTGTGTTTGCATATACCTAAGAGGGCTATATGCCAAACAGGTGTGGTCCTAGGAACGGATGGCGGACAATACCACTGGTTACTGTTATAGTATAGTACCGGAAGGATGCAACTGTTACTGAGTTCTGTACATGTGTGTGTCAGTTATCATGACATCATCTAATGATTGGTTATAGTCAGGCTGTTGAGGTTGTGTATACTACCAGAATGCAAAACATTGACAGATAGTAACAGTATCACCCACAGCATAGTGTCAAACTATGTCATACACACATGTGTACCCATGTTAGAACATATCTGTAGTAGAATGCATACTGGCCACCGAGAGAAACTATCAGACTTTATAACTGTGTAATACAGGCCATGTCACACATCCTATGTGTCCACTATGCACGTACATGCAGACAGTGCACCGACACCATGTTCCCAGATGTACACCTACTAATCTGTACTGCACACATCACACACGTACTGTCCATTCACTAACACATGCTGGCAACACTACACACTTCAGCCAAGTGGCACACTGGTGGACAGTACATACTCAGACTTAACACTTGTGTAAACAATACTACATTGACAATCATAGCTATGATGCATCATGCCTGCTCAGATATACCTACAAGGATATCATTACACTTTCCTGTTGACAACATGCTAACATTGCTACACTGCTATAAAGTCACCCTGTGCATCAGCACCATGTTAGCCTGTTCCTGCATCAATGTTATAGATGACAGGAAGTGGCACAGGTTTCATCATATGCACAGGGTGTGTTGTTGGTTTGCCAGAGCGTGGCATTGACCCAACCAATCGACATGTATGTGTGTGTGTGTGTGTGTGTGTGTGTGTGTGTGTGTGTATGACAGGGACAACAGTACAGCATGGGCCAATGTTGATGTAATGTATGTGTGTCTGTGTGAGCCCTAGGTGTTTGGTTCATGTGTGTGTCTGCATGCACACAGCTCCACCATGTGGCTGCCATATATGGGAGATTGTGGGACAGCCACAGACTGTACCTGCCAGGCCATACAGATTATTGTCTCTGCCCACAGACAAGGAACCTGTGCCTGGCAGGGGTGCTACAGACAGTATCGGGTACCAATCCTGACTGGGTACTATCATCAGAGGCTGAGGAATGTCGACTGGACCAATGTCCCAGCTGGGACTGGCCAGAGCCACGTGCACATGGTCTACTAGGACAGTCAATGGACAGGGCAGCCCCAGCATTACTGGCACTGGTACTGCCACTACAGGAGTGGCTGTGATCTATGGGTCATCTGCAACGACTGCCAGCTGTTGATGTTGCTGGCATACATCCGCGTTGATATCTCAGCCATCACTCATGGTCCTATCTCATGGAAAACACATTGTGGAGGGCATCTAATGTCTCCCCCCAATGTCTATCAATGACCTCGGTGTAATTACAGATGGCACCGGCAAGGTCACGGATACTGTCATTGATAGCGGTGTTATGGGCCCTCTGCGCCCTTAGTCCCTGTCTGGTGTACCGTTCCATACATGCCTGTGCCTGCATTACATCCCGGAACATAGCTGAGGTTGTTAGACTTGTGGGGGCATGCCTGCCAGGGGCAATATGGTCAGCGGTGCTCCCATGAGAACCCCTGGACATCCGTCTATGTGGTACCGTTCCAGGAATCTGGGTATGGCTGCTGTGAGGGGATGCATGTACCATGGATACCACAGTCTCCTGGTCAATGCCAACTGTATGCTGTCCCTTGGCTAAGGCCATTGGTGATGAGGGATATATTGGCAGTATGGGTGTGTGCATAGATGGGGTGTAAAGCTGTGTACTGTCGATTGGCGGACCAACGACAGACCCTGTCAAACCTGCCTGTGCCACAATACATGTCTCATCATCACCACTATTTGTGGCAGTGACTTCAGATTCCCTGCTGCATTCAGCCAACCCAACCTCAGCACCTGTGAGAGTAAGACAGGAAACACACTTTACAATCTGTACATGATGTTATCACACATGCACACATGCACACATGAACACATGAACACATGAACACATGCACACATGCACACAAAATCACTCCTCACTACAGCAGATACATACCACACCAGCAATCTAAAACATACTCAATAGTGGTTGAAGGTGGCTGACAGTATTACAAGGCAAACAGTCACCTCACACGTGTCAGCATGCAGACTAAGTGTTGCTCAAGTCCATGCAGTGTGAGTGTAGACAGCCCTAGTTAATAACGGTATACATGGCTGTGATGCATGTGTGTAGTTGTTCAGTGATTGGCTACACCCTGGAACACAATGTGTACAAGGACACAACATTGCTGTGCAAGTATTATAAGCTCTGCAATGTCCTGTGCACCATCACTCACAGGTATAATTACCATGGCTGCATATGTTATCTGTGTGTCACATAGATTTTCATGTCTGATTGCAGTGTCTGTGTCTGTAGCAGATAATTGTGGACACAGGTGCAGCACATGCATGCTATGTACACACACATGGGATGAGTGGTGCATGTAGACATGCTGGAATACCAATGTTCGACATGGCCATTGTACCGTGGTTATGGCAAGTGTGGGGTCATATTCCAGACATGCCAGTGCCAGTCCTGACATGGCATGCTACATGACTGCAACATTAAACATCACACATACCCAATGTGTGTCATGTGACCTATACACCCAATAGCATTCCAGGACATATATGTGTCATGTTGTACAGAATGCGAGTGCTATGCATATTGTGTATAGGTGCATATGTGTGCACACACACAACATTGAGGTGCAAAGCTATGACTGCTATGTGTAGTATTGTGGTCATTGTAACTGTATGGGGTGTAGTACCATTAGCCATCATCATCATCATGCATGATGTGGTCACTCAAGGCTACTAATGTGTGCCAGACCACCGCCTAGCATGCTGTACCTGAACCGCAGTGCCATGTCTACATTCACAATTACACAGCCACGTTGTACATGGGTGTGTATGGTGCCCAATAAGGAGCATTGCTTAACATGTCTGTGTTATGTGTTGAAGAGTGTTGCACAGCCCCATGCTAGGCCTCTACCCCTCAGGTATATTATGTGTGGTGTGGATGACATGTGGGATACTGAAGTGTGACCTTACAGCGGGTGTCTGGTTATGCTATGTGTAGCATGTTGAGGTGTACTGCGTATGACAAACATGTTATGTTGTGTACATGTGTATCAACTATGCCTATCCAATGTGCAGTACGGTGTTGCCACAATTGTGTCTGATGCTCTGTGTATTGCATGTGATTGAGTCAGCTACTGACATTACTGAGATGTGCAACGTCTCACAGAAAACATGCACAGCATGCATTATGCGTAGGTGTGTTACGTTTACATGGCCTACATCTCACCTATGACATGCACATTTCATTACCAATATTAAACTTAGAACACACTCACCAGCATGTATCAGCTGCCCTGCTCTCACACCAGAGGGACCTACAAGAATATGACACAGTTTGTCAGTGGCCACAACTGTTGCATTGCTACTGTGAGTTTGCTAAACTACAGTAGAACAAAAGTCGATAGTCATAGGTGTACAGATAATATTCCAAATATCAGTATTGCACAACAATAGGCAGTACAACTGCTAAACACACAATACACATCTCACATATGCATAATAAAACTATACAGGTAACAGTAGTCTACAGATAGGGCATGTTACCTGCACGCTCCATGTCAACATGCTGGGTGGCTCCGGCCTCCATGATGACACATGTCTGATGCTGTTGCTGTTGTTGGCCAGGAGCCACAACACTTAGGAGCAGCTCCTCCACTCTGGTGAGGGGGGAATGAATGGCCACCCCACCATCTGTGGCAAGCTGTTGTCTCTGGATATCAGACGCACACCGCCAGACATGTCTAATTAAATCACTGCAGTGATGGCGTACCTGCTCATATGTCCGGTTATGCATGCCTATGTCATTTACACAATGAACAAGATCTTGCCACAGTGCAGTCCGCTTATGCTGGTGCTGGCTGGCCCTGGAAAACAGCAGGGAATAGTGCTGCACCAGGCTATGGTGGATTTCCTGTTCCTCCGCTGCTGTATAGTATGGGTTGCATTGATGGGCCATTACCCTGGAAGAAAATTAAACGATATGTGTGAGCAAGGCATGTGACACACTTAACATTCTACAGTACAGATATCACTTAACTGCCATATATAGCATCTGTTTGTCTGTCAGAGGATACACAAGTTCAATACCACATATCAGTGCTCAGCCCACAACTGGCTGACAGCGCCTGGCACACTCCATATATCAAACCACTATACACCAGTACTCGGCACACTGTTTGTGACACAATGCACAACCTCGCCAAGGGGATATATATCAAGCTAATGCATGAAGAAAGATGCCATCCATTGCAATGACTGTAAAGTACTGTCACAGTTTTACCAGTAAACCACCCTAGTCATTGATGCCATACCCCTTCCTAACATATGTGCACAGTTGTTAATATAGGTGGCATACTGCTGTAACAGAGTACACATGTTGCTAGATACACACACACATACCCTGTAACACACATATGATTGTGGCTATGGTACAGGCATCATTACACACACATCAGACATACATACAACACACAAATGTATGCCTGCCCAGATGAGCTTTACTTGTGTACCATACAGTACTGTGTGTCACTACTTACAAAACCTTATGCCTGAGGTATGTAATCTGTGCAGACTACAGGAAATACACACGACAGTGTTTACAAGCAATGTGAACATACACCATACTGTGCTGTTTAGGCCTGCAGCGTCAGGTAGTACTACAGTTCATATGGGAGCTGGATTCACCAGCAGTGCCACTTACTAAGCATACATGTAATGCTTTAGCCTACAATGGGACACCACAGTCATCCACAAGGAACTACGTCAGAACGTATGCCATCCTACTATGTCTGCATCTCAATACCTGACACATCTTTCTCTGGCCTCACACCTAGGACACAAACCACCATGACAGAAACAACTTCATACTAAGCTATCACACCTTTAACGACCTTGCACACATTCACTGTCACACTCATTCCACCTCACATAGCAGGTATTGCACTGAGTACATGTGTGTGTGTGCATTGTGTCATAGGTGGGTAATACGCTGTTGGCCCTAGGGCCTAGAGCAGCCCAGCCATATGCTACCCTGGCCTTTGACACACATGTAATTTGATTTCACTTGCCCCTGTCAATCTGAATCACAGAGGTGATTCCTGGGGTGTATTACCTATCTCCCAAACAATTATCAAGGGTATGTATGACAACTGCTAATGAGGAGCCTTGTTTGCTATTGCTAGGTGGTTTATTCCAGAGTATGGCATATCTGTGAGATAGGAACCTATCCCTCCAGCATGTGCTGTTTAGTGAGCTGATGAGGATTAGGGCCCTAGAGCATGTAGCCCGGAGGGATTGTGATATGCTGACATGTTAGTTGTCCAACTGCTATGGTTGTGACATACATCTGTATGTCTGGCAGAGGTCACCTCTGGGTGGGCGGTATGCAACACAGTGTAGCTGTGGTTTTGTGAGTCAGTCTGCACAGGGCATCTGTTTGAGGCCAGTATTACTCTTTGTGAGGTATGTCTGTGGCCTTTCCACTTGCAGTAGTTGTCATATGAGATACATACCACATGGGGCATTGTGATGGGTAGAGGAGAACACTGACCTATATTTCCCTAGATGACACACCTTTTGTGATGACACGTACCACGTAGACAGATTACAAGATTAGTGTGGCACTGTGATTATCAAGGGGGAGGCTACTGTCCAGCTGTGTCCCATGTTCCCTTTTCACACCTTCAGTGTTAGGCAGGCTAAAACCTATGTGGTAGTTAATGGGTACAGGGTTTTGGAATGGAGGTATGGCACTGCATTATCAACACTGGTCTGCATTCCATGCCTTGGTCACCAGGCACCTGTTGCAGTACGTATGAGCCCGTGTCTCCCTCTCTCTCTCCCTCCCCTCTCTCTCTCTAACTATATATATATATATATATATATATATATATATATATATATATATATATATATATATATATGTATACTCTCTCTCTCTCTCTATATATATATATATATATATTTACATATGTATATATATATATATATATATATATATCTATATATATATATATATATATATATATATATATATATATCTATATATATATATATATATATATATATATATATATATATTTATAGATATATATATATATATATATATATATATATATATATATATATATACTATACACATACATCTAAACATCCATTGCTGTACATATAGATGTACATATAGGCACATATACGACCCACCTTTCATGATATCAATTATGCAACAGTTGTGAGACATACGGTTATGTGATAATAGCACACAGTGTTGTGCAGAATGCAGTTTGGTGTCCTCAGGCCATGTAGCTGTAGCAGGCCTCACTGGTTGTAACACAGCAGATCTGACTAATCAGTCCCACAGCATTTAAACACCACATGACATATACCAGCACTGCATGCTGTTTTCTATGCCACACACTACAACCTACAGAGATATATGCATATAGCAAACTTCAACAACATATATATGTCCACCCTTCACTAACAGTTGCAGTATGTCCCTTGCCCTATGCACATGTGCAGATACATATAGATACATATTGCTGCCACATATGGATGATTCACAGCATGTAGAGTACTCTTCAAACACATAAATCACATGCCAGCAAATACATATGTGTTACATACCTTACCTTTGTATTCCTCAGCTCCGTCTGTTGTTACTGTGTCCAATTATTTATTTATTTTTTTGGGGGGGGTTTCCTCTGTTGAGTTTGGTCTTTGTTTTTCTGTGTCTGTCTGTTTCTGCCTCTTTGTCTCTGTCTCTGTCTCTGTCTCTCGCTCTCTCTCTCTCTGTTGCTGCAATGCTATTATTGCATGTGTGGACAGCAAGTACAGGCTGCTTTTCTAGGTATCTGCAAATGTGCATGTGATAGTCTCTGCACCAATTGGTGCCCACCATTTAGTAATTGCATGCAGCCTGCTGTGTGGTAATTGCAGTACTCACTGTGATTGCAGCCCACTGCTATAAAATGCTAGGTTAGGTAGGCGTAGCCCTTTCAGTTTGCCAAGGTGGGCCCCATGCTTGTTTGCTCTGGACACCGTTGTATCAGTCAGAAGGTTGGCATATGTCTCATATCTGATGCTAGGGTTGTAGCCAGTGATATGCATGTTGTACTGAAACATGAATGTTGCTGCTTCCAGTACACTCTTCTCAGTGTGTAAATTTACTCACACCTCCAAATGCTAACACAGGATACATGGGAGTATGTACTTTCTTTTCGAATTAGAGATTTAACTGCCATACAACAGTAGTTATTGCAATGTATTCCTATGGTTTTCCCATTTTCCCTTTACATTCTCTCACTGTAATGTATGATCTATTTATTTCAGCACAAAGTTATTGTATATCTGCTGTGGCCTAGTGGTACTTCATGCAGTCTAGTGTGCCCAAGGTCTGGGGTCCGAGACTGACGGTGGTGTTTTTTTTGCTGCTGAGCAGAACAGGGGCCCTGCCATGCAGAGTGACTAAGGCACTTTTAAGCTGTTGTAAGCGGGTTTGCACGGGTTTGCGCTACGCTTAGCAATACTACGATAAGCACACACATGCGCACACTGTTGCAAAACTGCTAACTACTGTTTACAAGTGCTTACTCCCATTAACCCCCACACTCATTTCTTTTATAGAAAAGTAAATGGGGAGATAGGAATGTGGTGATAAAGGGGGCACAAAGAGGGGAAGACAGTAGGGAAACCAGCTTGGGAAGTGCATGATGGGTGTAGGGAAGGTCCATAGCTGCCCATTTCTTTACCAGCAACAGCTGTGCATATGCAATAAATTAGGAGTGAAATGTGAAACCTACCACCCGTGAGAGAGGGCTGAGGACAACAAAGTATGTTGTACTACCAATTATAAATATCAGGCACATGCCCTGTTTGTGAGCTGCTATACTATCATTAGTACGTTACTCACTTCTGAACAGTTTGTGGTTTGTTTGCGTTTACATTAGCACAGTCTGCTCAGGACAACTGGACATATTTCAGTACTGAGTATGCCTACCTACACCCCTGGTTGTGCCTGAATACATGGGTATATAGTACATTTGGGCAGGGGTGCAGAACTGAAGAGAGCATTTTTTATTATCGTTTGATGTTTATCTGGCTGAACATACAGGGTTGCTGTGTACCTGTTGGTCTATCAGGGCGAGTAGTCTGTCTGTGTAGCTCCCAACTGTGGACATATCCAGATGGTAGACAGAGGTTAGCCTAGCTTTCTTTGTCTGGCACCATGCCAGTCTTTTCAGCACCTGAACAATGGCATTGTCACGGGTGGTTGCTAGCAGTACATGGCTACATCATTTGATATTTCTGTGTTGTACTCCTACATAAGGGCATGCTTGTGGAATTCCTTCCAAAGCTATTTGCAGAGTGTGTAACAGCAGACAAACTAATATGCCTGTGTGTTTCTGACTCTGCCAGGCCTCAGATACTCTCAGGTATATATTTGAACAGCCTCAGGGAAAGGTACATATAAGTGAGATACATCAGTGATGTATTACAGAGATATTTCAGTTGAGACTTTGAAGGAATCGGAGCATATGTATTACTACACCTTTTCTGATGTGCAAGCAGTGTCTACTCTCACTTGTTGACATTATTCATTAAGTGTGATTCCCCACTTTTCTGCCTACTGTTAGTACATTTCACAGGGAGTCTGAGGGGCACAGCTAACATTTGTTTATGAATCAGGGACATCACTGTAAATCAGTCACAGTTGGGAGGTCTGGCCTCTACCCTATTCAAATATGACAGTGTTTATCCTGCTCTGATACTGTGTGGGGTTTGTAAGGTGCTACTGTAACATTATTCCCTACTAGAATGGCCGGTTCTCTTTTCACAGTCATGTCATGCAATTCTACAACACCTGCTGGTTAAGACTCACAAAACAGGATTTGTGTTATGGCATTCCTATTTTCCCTTTACATTCCCTCATTGTAATGCATGATATTTTTATTTCAGCACCAAGTTATTGTATATCTGCTGTGGCTTGCTAGCACTTTACACAGTGTGGTGAGCCCAAGATCTGGGGGTCGAGACTGACAGAGGTTTTTTATTTTGCTGCTGAGCAGAACAAGGGCCCTGCCATGCAGAGTGACTAAGGCACTTTTAAGTAGTTGTAAGTGGGTTTGAATGTGTGTGCATGATGCTTAGCAATGCTTAGCTAAGCGTCCACAAGCTCACACTTGCACTCCCCCCGCTAAATACTGCTTAAAAGTGCTTACTCCCGCTAACCCCCATGCTAATTTTTTTTAAAGAAAAGAAAATGGAGAGATAGGAAAGTCGTGAAAAAAGGGGCACAAAGAGGGACAGACAGTAAGGAAACCAGCTGGGGATGTGCAGGATGGGTGTAGGGAAGGTCCATAGCTGCCCATTTCTTTACCAGCAACAACTATGCATATGTTAGGAATTTGGTGTGAAATTTGAAACCTTCCACCCCTGGGAGAGGGGTGAGGACAACACAGTATGTTGTATTGCCAATTATAATTATCACTTTACATGTCCAGCAGACATGTGTGCGAAATGGGCAGCTATGTATGAGAAGTAATTTTTTTGTGGGAACAGATTTCCCTTTTTTTTATTTTTTTTTCATGGGGATTGGAAAGTGAGGTAGGGGTTGTAGGTATATTTGGGGAGGTAGGTTGGGGAGGTAAACAGACAAGACAAACAAGACACATACAGGGGTGGAATATGACACATAGGGTGGGTGAACACAATTGACAGAGAAGGATGTTTTGAAATCACAAGCCCATGACCCCACAGATGGTAACAGTGGAACTGAGATCCCCACCCATGGGCAGTCACCACTACACCTTCGCAGCCCCAGGGGTGGCTGTGCTGGGAGCTGTGTAGGAGGGGCAGGCTCACCTGAGAGTTGTGCCATTCTGGCCTAGAGCTGGCATAGGGGATCAGCGACTGAACGCTGGATCTCCCTACGCACCACAGCTCGGACCCTTCAGAGGGTGACAGGTGGCCCTTCTCTGCCCACGCTTGGCAGTGGAGGAGGGGAGCCCAGGCTGGGCACTGGACCTACAGGTGCCAGGTGCAATTGCCAGTTGAGGAGGGACAGGTGGGTCTGCTGGGACTGGCCTTCCCGTACGTTCTATGTTTAGGTGTGTTAAATTACAACATAGACAACAGCATTCCAAATTAGTTGTAACAGCATTCAGTAATATTCTCATTAACCCAACACACCAGGGTTCCAACAGTCGAACAGCAAGCATAACGCATGCATATATTGAATGACAGTGGACATTTCAACAGCATGCAGGGATGATTGGTGGCAACAGGCCACCAAGACTGGGGTGTTTGAACAGGGCACATGCATCAAAGTTCATGCAGATATTTATAGAACAATAGGACATATGTCCCAACAAATGTTTTGAGATTAGACATACCCATTGAGGTGTGGAATTGCATTGTTTATGCACATACAATAGGGTGTAAAAAGATACCTCCATTAGCATCTTATAAGTACTTTTAGTCTGCACTGCATTCCTATTGACTGCAGGTGTATATCCCCTACATGTCTTATTACACTTGGCAATGTGCATTAGGTTGTGTAATGGGTTTGGCTAGTTCATTATATACCTGATCTATATCTGACATACTAACTGTCCAAGATGCAGATGTTACTGCTACATACTTATATATTTTATGTATATTTATATATCTACATATCTGGATGTGTTCACGTGACATTTTCTGTTACATTTCGACAGAAACCTACATTTCATGGAGCACAATCACATTTCTGGGGTACACATTAACAAGCTACTCATGTGCCAGATTTACCTTTGCATGCCAGCTAATTACCAACTGTTGAGGACTGTATGAATGCTTCACAACTACTGGCACTTCCTTCATTCACTTTATATGGAACTGCCCAACTGTGGGTTGACAGCACTTAATACAACAGTACTATTTATAAAATGCAAGAGTACAACATTTCAAAGTAAGTGACACAGACACATTCCAAGTATTATACCTTTATTAATCAGATTACACACTTTTATACAGGCTCTCTCTCATTTATTTGATATTACAGTGCATACAGAAGACTTATTCAAGATGTATTATACCTTTATTAATAGGTTACAACACTCTTTTCAGGCTCACCCACTTATGTTATATAACAGTGCATGCAGACATATTATTCAGGACTTATTTGACCTTTATTAATGGGTTACCACACTCTGTTTCTGGCTGTCTGACTTATTTTCTATAACAGTGCATGCAGAGATATTTATTCTGGACTTCTTTTACCTTTATTAATGAGTTACTACACTCTTTCTGGCTGTCTGACTTATTTTATATAACAGTACATGCAGAGATATTTATTCTGGACTTCTTTTACCTATATTAATGGGTTACTACACTCTTTTTCTGGCTGTCTGACTTATTTTATATAACAGTACATGCAGAGACATTCTTCAGGGCATTTTATGCCTATATTATAGAGCTACACTTTTCTCCAGGCTCTCTCAGCTATTTTAAATAACAATACATGCAGAAGAATTACTAACCTGCCTGGTGGCACAGCCTTAGAAAGCCTATCTGAATAGACTTGCTGATTTGCAGCACAGTCACCTGCAGCTGTGGAGTAAATGAAGGGATATTGAGACATTCCTATCAATTATATAGACTAAATTAGCATGTCCAACATACTTCATTCAATGGCTACTTACTCAGTGGTGGGGCATCATGCATGTCACGGGCCTCCTGTAGCCATCGGTTCAGTTGGTCCTGCTTCCATCTCTTCAGGTCTGCATGGTGGTGACGGACCTGCTCACCAGTCCGAGGAATGCCTGTGGCACTGGTGAGATCATGAGATAACCAGTTTCAAGCCTCTGCTTTGTACTCCATCCCTTGGAACTGGCACTGCAGGAGTCTTGACTCATGATGTGCCTGCATATCTGAACTGTTTCTTACTGAAATTGGTACACCTTGTTTGCTGTAGCATAGACCAGATCCAGGCCTGCTGAATCTAGCTTTGTTTGTATGCTTGTTGTTTGTTTGCTTGTTATTTCCCTGAAATGCTAATTCCACCTAAAACGCGGCTTTTCAGCACTTCTGTGGATCTCTAGTGATATCTGCATTGCTTACTGTACTTATTTCCTTGTTTCACTAGAAAGAAAGTTACTGTTTGTTGTTTTTGCATTTAAGTTACCTGTAAGACATTGCATTTAAGTTACCTGGCACTTGCTCACTAAAGCAATTATATAAGTCAGCAATAAAAAATTAAAAGCACTACACCCTCACAAACTCCCCTTGAGTACCTTTTTCCCCATTGGCCCTTTTTTCAATTATAAAGGAATTCCCAATACTATTCTAGCATGTCCAAAGGTCAGTTGTCAATCTCCTCTCCAGTCCAGCTGGTGAATCTGGGAATCTTGAGGCAATGTTACAACTGCCTCATGCACACAGACAACCCTCTCCTCCTCCCAACAAATTTCAACACATGTGAGAGATGCAACCATATAGCCAAACTGGGGGCTAAGCTCTCTCAACTCAGTAATGGCGTAACCAGTCAGGAGGAGAAGGAAACCACACTCACTACAATTCCAGTCTCAGATAGACCTACCACGACAGCAAACCAAACACATAAACACACAAAAAACATACTCAGAGGCTCTAAATAAAAATCTGCCTAAGCAGCAGAGACCTCCAAAGCAGATACCCAAGCAACCACTATCCCAAAACAAAACACGTGCAGCACATAGCTCACAAAGCCAGTGTGCCGAATAGTCACAGCCCTTAAGGCTAAACAACACACCTGAAACACTTGTAATAGGTGACTCTATCGGCAGGCACACTGACATCCCGCTCACCAGGCTGAACAAGGAGAAGGTCACTGTGAGCTGCCTGTCGGGTGCTAGGATCCGCCACATAACACAAGCACTCAGGTAACTCCAAGGCAAGTACAAATATGACTCAGTCATTGTCCATGCTGGTGTGAATGACCTGAGACGTACCTCCCTGGACTACATGAAAAGAGACATAGAGGAGCTCTCTGAGCATGTAGCCCAGGCCGGTATGACCTTGAACTTGAGTAGCATGTTACCCTCACCAAGAATGATGCTACAATATGAAGACAAGATGATCAATTTCAACAATTGGCTTAAGTATTGGTGTCATTCAAAGGGGATCCAATGCCTGTCAGCCTGGGATGACATACTCGGCAAGCCGCGGTGCTTCGCTTGGGACAGCTTGCACCTGTCACCCCTGGGGTTTCGTATACTGGCAAAGGCTCTTGCTACCCCCATAGTTCCTTTTTTAGGCAAGGCTCAAAAGACAAACCCACCTTCATAGGTATCACAAGGGATAAGAAACTAAGAGTAATGCTACTCAACGCCAGAAGTCTAAACCTCAAGATGCGCGCACTTGAAACTCTCCTTAGCATGGAGAACGTTGATATCTGTGCAGTAACAGAAACCTGGTTCAAGGCTCCTGAGAGCACCCCAGCACTATCAGGATATACCTCATACCATGCTTTTCAGCCCCAAAACTTGGACCGAACCACAAAAGGAGGGGGAGTATCAATATTCGTCAAAGATACCCACACCTCCAGGTTGGTGGCACAGCACGAAGCATCAGAGACTATCTATGTGCAACTAACAGTGGGTACAACTGCCTTCCAGTTTATAGCCTGCTACAGACCACCCTCCCAAACCCAGGAACCCCACTCAGCCTTCCTGAGAACACTGGAAAATATGAAGGTCTCTCCAAACACCATTATATTGGAAGACTTCAACTACCCAAACATAGACTGGGAGCATTACTCTAGCTCCAACACCCTAGCCCAAAAGCTCCTAGAATTTTTAAACTCAAATGCTATGGAACAACTTGTTACCACTCCCACAAGAGGGAAAAACATACTGGACCTGATCATCACCAACATGGGGACTCTATGCTCCAGACCAGAAGTGTATCCCTCATTGGTAAGATCAGACCATAAACTAATCTCACTGGATATTCACATCCCGACCCCACCCCCTGCCCAGAAAACCACAGTGAAAAACTTCTCTAAACCAAATTTCACACTCCTCAAAACTGAGGTGGAATCCTTCAAAGCTCCCAGGCCTGTGGAAAGTACAGCCCAGACCGCAGAATCCTTTATAAATGCATTCTATGAACACCTTCAGGAATGCATGGATCATGCAATCCCAAATAAAACCAAGACCTAATCCTCCAAAGGCAGACGTCCTGTCTGGTGGACCCCAGCCATAAACAAACTATACAATAGAAGGAGGAAGCTACCACATGATAGAGCAAAATCCCAAAAAGGGAAGGCATCTCTGATCAGTATAAGCAAAAAACTATGGGCACTCATAAAATCGTCTAAGGCCAATTTCGAGAGAAAAATTGCACAGGACACTAAGGATAATCACAAGGCTTTCTTTAGTTATGTTAGGAACCTGGGTGGGAATTCCCAGATATGCTCAGAATTAGTCCAAAATGACAAAAAATACACTGAACCCACAGACATTGCCAACATCCTAGCTGACAGGTTCAGTGCAAACTTCTCCCCCCCTCCCCAGCAAAAGGGCAAATATCTATCCCAGCAGAGTGCTGCCCCCTGACATGTCAGATGCTCAGGTAAGAGCCGCCCTCGCCAAAGCAAAAAACACAGCATCAATGGGACCATACAGTGTCCTGGGCTGCATCCTACATGAACTCCAAGAAGAGCTAAACCCAAACATAAAACTATTGTTCAATCTCAGCCTTACTACAGGATATATACCCAAAGAGTGGCATACAGCAACAGTGGTCCCTCTCCACAAAGTTGGTGCCTCAACGGATCCTGGAAACTATCGCCCCATAAGCCTGACTAGCTTGGTCTGCAAAGCTATGGAAAGGATCATCATGGACCTCATAAATAAAGATATTGGAGACCTACAGACACTGGATCCTACCCAGTTCGGCTTTGTTAAGGGCAGATCCTGCCTCTTAAACCTGGTCAATTTCTTTGAAACAGTCACCAAGGCCATTGACGAGGGGAAGGTGGTCCACACAGCCGACCTGGACCTCGCAAAAGTCTTCGATACAATACCCCACTCGGGCATTATAGATAAGCTCACCAGCTTAAATATAAACCCCTATGTCACTAGATGGGTTGCAAATTGGCTCAAGGACAGAACCCACATGGTTAGAATTGCTGGAGCCATGTCAGACTCCAAATCAGTTATAAGTGGCATCCCACAAGGCTCAGTCCTGGGACCTCTCTTGTTCGGTATATATTTCTTGGAGGTACAGGCCAACACGGAAGGACTGTGGCTGACCAAGTTCGCAGATGACTGCAAACTGGGCACCATAATCGACTCTCCAGCCAACACAAGCATCCTCCAAAAGGGCCTCATAGAAACAGACAACTGGTGCCAGAGCCATGGCCGCAAGCTAAACGCCAAAAAATGTATAGTCATCCCCTTTGGCAAAAACAAAGTGCCCACAAATTACCACATAGGTGGTAATTCATTAAGTACGGAAGAAGTAATTAGGGACCTGGGGACCTAAGTTGATAGCAATCTCTCATTTGACAACCACGTGGCCAATGTGGTTAGAAAAACATTTTATATAGCCCACCTAATCATGAAGGGATTCACATCTAGATCAGGGGAGGTCATCGTGCCTCTTTACTCATCCCTCATCAGGCCCATAATTGAGTACAATGCCCCTTTTGGGATGTACCTTACCAGACACCTGCAGCAACTGGAAAGACCCCAAAAGTTCCTCACCAAGAGGATCAAAGAGCTCAAACATATGCCATATGCTGCCCAGTTAAAGAAACTCCAGCTCTACTCAGTGGCACACTGCCTGCTCAGAGTCGATCTGTGCCTGATGTATAAAGCCATGTCCAACCCGGAATTAATGGACATGCTGCACCTCAGAAAATCCAAATCCCATCGAGCTACGTGCTCGAGAGACTTGAACCTCAGCACTGAAATAAATAGGACATGCTGGAGGGACAGATTCATAACGCAGAGGCTCCCTTCACTCTGGAATAAAATCCCAGTCCAGGTTAGGCAGAGTCCCTCATTGACTGTCTTCAAGAGGAATCTTGATGAGTGGATGGTAGATCATAGGTTTACCTCGGGTATCACTTCTGTGTCACTTTTAGACAGAGGCACAGTATACTAACCTCAAAAAATGGCATAGCAAAATTAATTTAAAATGGGTGGCGAAAGCCAAACACACTCTGGCTAGGCTTATAAATGCCCTAGGGCAGATAGCCTAGTATGAACCTAGGAACCTATGATGGTGGACAAGGAGCCAAACCGTTGTTCTCTAAAGCATACACCCTCTCCAGCACCAGACATTCTGACTACAGTTGGCAGCTACAATCAGTTATGGTGAGTATTCCCACCTATGGAGCTTATATATGCCAAATTTCCAGCACTTTTTGGTGAGTGGTCATTTTTGGAATTTCTGGGCTGACTGCAGACCTGCTTAGCAATGGTTAATCTTCCATTTCTTACTATATGTATGTTGACAGTGCACATTTATTAGAAGTTGTTATGGCTTAGTGGTTCCGTGCTTTGACTATGGTGCATAGTGTCCCAGGTTCAAGCTTTGTCATAAATTTTTATTTTACTACTGTCCAGACGGCTAGGGGGTGTGGCTTTGTTTAGCCAACTTTGCTCCACGTTAATCCACATTGCACTGCAGTGTGCTGGTTAGCACAGTGCTTAGCTATGGGCAACTATATTGCCCTTGATAAAGCACTGCTTATCTACGGGCAACTATATTGCCCTTGGTAAAGCACTGATTAGCTATGGGCAACTATATTGCCCTTGGTAAAGCACTGCTTAGCTATGGGCAACTTTATTGCCCTTGGTAAAGCACTGCTTAGCTATGGGCAACTATATTGCCCTTGGTAAAGCACTGCTTAGCTATGGGCAACTATATTGCCCTTAGTAAAGTACTGCCTAGCTATGGGCAACTTTATTGCGCTAGGCTTAACGCTGCTTAGCTACAAGCGATTAGATGTCAGGTTCCTTATTATCTGTAAATAATATACTTTTTGTTAATTGATACATGGGCCATTTTAATACAGTTTAGTAAAATTTTATTTGTATATGTCTGGAATTCTTTCATATACTACTTTAAAATATGAAATAGAAAGGGCTGCGGTGGGACTCGAACCGTGACTGCCTCCTCTTTGGGCGAAGTCTCTATCACTACTCTATTCAGCTTAATTTGCATAAGTAGTTTTGATATGCTCTTTGATGTCACAATTGCTAACTGTGGCTAAGCAATGGGCACACCCGTGCAAACAAGTGCAAATATGGGCAGCTATATCGGGAATTCTAAAGAAAAATGTAGTATACATTTTACATTTTTAATGGGGTTTAGTATGTGGGGATGTGTAGTGTTGTGTTTGTTGATATTTGAGCGGACTTGCTCATGTGTGCTGACGTTTCTCAACTCTGAGTCTTGCAGGGGCATAGACCTTTGCAGTACTCAACAGTCGGACATGCCCCCCTGCCTTCCTGCACGGTCCGTGTTAGACTTGGGGATGAATCAGCGTGCCGTCATGAATATGCATGGCACGCTGACATCATACCATTCAACTGCAGTTTCCGAGTAAGACTTATTTAGTCTTACACGGAGGGTTAGTGAATCCGGGGGTATATCTTTCTACTAAACCATTAAAATGTTCTTTACTTAATACTCTGTATTTCATTGTCCTCTTTTCATCTGTTCTACACAATTTAAAAATACTTTTTATATTTCTTTTTAAATTGCATCCACCAAGTAGTCCAGTTTTCATAGAATTCTATAAGCTCTATTCTTGCTCCTATATCTAATTCTCTTTCATTAATTCTTTTTATTCGTTTTCCTATTGTATTCATCATTTTCAGGAATTTTTATCCCAATAACAAATGATCAAAAAATACAGTATATTTTATTCCTTTTTGAGTATATTTTAAACTTTCTTATATTAAGAAATAATCGATTTCTGTCTTAATTTTATTCCTTTTATAGGTCTAGTGTTTATTCTCCCATATTTTTAATTGTCCACTCCTCATAATTTCTGTAACTATTTTAATATTATAGTCCTTCTGTTTGTCCATTAGGTTACATTTAAAGTCATCTGCCATTATTATATCCATTTTCACACAAACATAATTAAGCATACTTTTAAACAGTGTTTCTCTGTCTGTTGTCACATATGCATATAAGGCTATAACCCTATATACACGTTTTTCCATCTAAATCAACTACAGTTATTCTCCCTAGTTCTATTAAATATATTTATATGTTCTTTATTTTGATTTTCTTGTGCCTCTATCTCACACTTTAGCCATGACTGCCCTGCATTGCCTCATTTTTTACATTTTAATTCACATTTCTTTGCATTATGACCTGTCTGACCACATAAATAACATCTTTTTATCATATTCATTAATTAAATGATCATTTTTCCAAAATAAAATAACAAGTTTATGGTTGTCCTCTATATTTTACAAAACCTCTATTGCAAGAAGCATTAATAATACTAGGTACATGCATAACATTATCATTTTCCATTTTCAGTATTACTCCACATTCCCATCCCCCAGTCCATAGTCCTCTTTCATCATATATTTTAGTAGTGTCTATCACTTCTTTACATACTGCAACAAATGTTATTTCAGTTCTTTTGCTTCCACTTCAGTTCTAATCTGAATCAAAATCCTTTTTTGTGCATCTAAAAAAGGTTGTACAACATATTCTGGCCAGGAAAAAAGCTGTTTTCTTTTTTCATACCCCCCCCCCAAAAAAAAAAAGTTATCCATAGCCTGACCAGTTTCAAATATCAAGTCAAAAATGTTTCTTTTTTAATTGAAATGAATGTTCTTACCTCTTCTACTTTAATACCCAGTGGTACTATAACAGTGTGCCATGCCTCATATCTGTCCAAACCTTCTTCCTTTTTACTGCTTACCTGAACAACACATTTCTTCTTTGCTTTATTCCCATCTCTTCTTTGGCCACTTGGCAGTTTCTCTGGAACCTTCTCTGACACATTTTCTTCTTCTGTTTTTTCCATAGTCTCACACTAGGGTACTGCAGCTCCACTTTCTGGCTCACTCTGGTTTATTATTTTCTCCAGATAAACATCCTGCAACCCTACAGACCGGAAGGTTGAAATAATGCATTTTTCCACTGTTTCTGTCTATTCAAAATTTTCAGGAAATTTTGCTCTGAATCCATTTCATCCTCTGCATTAACCTCTGTTTCCCTCTCAACCTATTCTCCATTTGAAAAAAAAATGTTTTATACACTCCCAAATCATTTGTGAACATTTCTCATAGCGATTATACCATTATTCCTTCATTTTCAGTGCTTTCCACCACCATTTCACTTTGATTTACAGCCTCCATGTTTTCTCCCTCTTTCTCTGGGCTGCCTCAACTCCTAGACTGGAAACAGGAAGTGAGTTATGTCACACACAAACTCTTTCCCCTACTACTAAGAGTAGTTTTTTTATTGATATTATTGATATATACATTACATATTATTTACACATTTACATTATTTACATCTATTTACAAATATCCATACATTATAAACTCTGATTTAAACATTCCCCCCACTCTTTTATCTACAACCAAAACATTATTTTCTCCAAAATCTTTGTCAAAGTCCATTTTCCATTGCATTTAATTTTATTTAGTCCTTCGTATCATATAATCCATGAAACATAAAATATTATTCTGTCCAATTTCTTCACTTCTTCCTGTTTTTGTGCACCATAATAAACAAATTGTATTATGCCCATATTTATTTGTTCAAATGTTAACAAACCTTTCACCCTATTATCTTTACATATTTCTTTCCACAAATTATTAACTATTTCACATTTCAAAAACACATGCTCAGTAGTCTCAAATGCTCCACATTTATTACATATTATATCTTCCTTTTTTTGTATGGCATATTTACCTTAACCAGCAATTATCTAATAGATAACCTCCATAAAAAATCATTACATCCTTTAAACTTTTTATAGTCATTATATCTCATCATTATGGCTTTTTTCTTATCTATTTCTAAATCTTTCCATGGATCAATGCAAGAAAATGCTTATATAATATTTAAGTACCATTCCTTTTTCTTCCACATATATTCTTTTTTTTACTTTCCATAACACAATCTTGTTCATGTACTTTTCATTTCTTCATTCAAAATGCTTTTTCTTCATTTTTTAAGTTCCATTTCTTCCCACAATTATTTGTATTTATAATATAGTATCATTTCTATCAATTTTTTATTTTCCTTCATAATTCTTTTTAATACCTTATATAAAATTAAAGATGTTGCATGTACTATTAGGTTTATTAAACCCAAGCCTCCTTGCTCTTCTTTCATATATAGAATCCCTCTCTTGACTGGATTCAGTCTAGAACCCCATATAAAAGAAAATATAATCATTAGTTCCTTTTCATACTTAACATGAATCATATAGATGTTGGCAACATAAACATTTTTTCCTATTACCACTGTGTTCAACAAGTGCACTTTTTCTATATGAAAATCTATATGATTTCCAAAAACTAGTCATATCCTTTAGTTCTTTGACTACATTATCCCACTGTTGTCTGTATTCATTCATTCTGAATATTATTCCTAATATATCTATATATTATTCATTGAACCTAATACTTGACTGGAGACACCAGTCACTGCACACCTGAGATAGATAGTCACTGAAAAAACACAAAAGCTTTGGGCAAAAAACTGTACTCGCTTTTCTTCAGGTATAGCTTCTTTATTTATTTGGAGCAACACACTTCAGCTGACACGTAGCTGCTGCACTAGCATTCGCTTGGGTACAGCAGTGCGCGTGTTCAAGTGCTTGTCCTAACCTATACCAAATACTTTTCGTGTGGTGTCTCTGGTTTTTGTGTGCATTCAGTTTTTTGTTCCTTCAGTGGGAGAGTCATTTTTCCTGCTACAGTTTTTTTGGATTTTTTGAACCTAATACTTCATATCATACCATCAAAACCAAATCCTTTACTTTCCCCTTATTTATACTTAAACCATTTTTTTAATTTATACTTAATTTTTCTTTTAATTTTGCCATTCATACTTTATTTTTGAAAATTAATAAAATATCATCCACATAATTATACATTATTGGCAATTCCACTTCCTTCACAATTGTGTATCCACTGCTACTTTACATTTTATTAATTTCCTTCACTATTACATTCATAACTAATGAGATAATTAAACTTGCTAGCTGGGCATCCCTGCTTTATTTCACATTCTATTTTTATTTCTTCCCCAATCCAGCCACTGACATTTAGTTTCACATAGTTCCTTTCATAAACAGATTTTATTACTTGTAATATTTTTCACTTACATTATATGCCTGGAAAATTCCCCATAATGATTTATATTGAATATTATCATAGGCTTTATTTATATCCCCCATGATAACCTTCAGTTCTACATTTTTATGATAGCATCTATTATTTATCTTATTATCCATAATAACTCTTGACTTCCTTTTCCTTTTCATCCAAATAAATTTTTGTCATATCTTTTATCCATTTTTGGAAAAGTTTTGTTATTATTCTCATAAAAATGTTATAATCCATATTATTCAATGTTATAGGTCTCCAATTTTTTATTTCCTCTTTACTTCCTTTTTTAAATATTAATTTTATAACTCTTGTACATATCTCTTTCTCTTTAATTACCGTTTCTAACCATTTATTCATAACTTCTAAAAAAATTGTTTGCCACAGTTTAATTTCTTTATACATACCATATTCAATTCCATCCAGTCCTATTGCAGAATTTGTGTTAATATATTTTAGAATTTCATTCAATTCTTTCATAGTTATTTTTTGTTCTAAATACTCATTATCTTCATTGTTTAATTTTTCATCTTTACAAATTTGTTCTGTTTTCTTCTCTTTTAACAAATAATTCCAAAACATATTATTTGTTTCATATATTCATTCTTGCTTACCTTCTTTATTTTTTAATTCTATTATTATTTTTCCTTCTTTTACTATTTTATTCAAATATGATGCTACATCTTCTTTCTTTCATTGTAAACAATATTTTTGTTTATATAACAAGTTGTCGATTTTAATTTGATTAATTTTATATATTTCTCTTTCTTTTTCATAAAATGAATTTTTCTTCTCTAATAAGTCTCTAAATGCTTCTTAACTTAATAGTTTATATCTCTCTTTTTCTTTTCTTTTCTTTTCTTCTTATAAATTTTAAAAACACTTTTTGATATGTTTCTTAAAATTAAGCCACCAGTCTAATTATTGTAAAATTCTCTCATATTCATATGTTTTTTCCATAATTCCTTAATTTCATAAGATTTTTCTCTTCTAAATCTAATTCCTTTTCTTTAATTCTCTTTATTCCTTTTCATATTCTGGTATAGTCTTAATTTTCCTGTACTTTAACCCATATAGTCACATGATCAGAAAATCCAGCATACTTAATTCCTTTTTTATAACTTTATTAAAAAATAATCACTTTCTGTCTTGATGTCATTTTTTTATAGGTACAGTGGTTATTCTCCCATATACTTAACTTCCCGGGTTTATATCATAACATCGAAGTAGTAAAACATTGAATGTTATAATATTGAACCCAAAACAGCAAACGCTGAAAATAGCAAAGCTGCAGAACATCTAATTCTTTCCTAGGGAAAGAATTTGGGGGGCTGTTTCTGCCGCTTCGCTATTTTCTCCACTGTGGTGCAAAGGTTATGGACCAGGTTAAGGTAAGTGTGTGAACAGACCGGGTTAAGGTGAGTGTGGGAATGGCATAGTTAGGGACCTTAGGGTTAGGGAGTGTGTAAGGTGAATGGGCAATAGGTAGGGACCTTAGGGTTAGGGAGCGGGTAAGGTGAGTGTGTGATAGTTAGGGACCTTAGCGTTAGGGAGCAGGTAAGGTGAGTGTGCAATAGTTAGGGACCTTAGTGTTAGGAAGAGGGTAAGGTGAGTGTGCGATAGTTATGGACCTTAAGGTTAAGGTCTGGGTTAAAGTAAGTGGATAGATAGTAGTGTATGTACGGTTTAGTGTAGGGTTAGAAGTAGGATTTTAAGTCTATATGTGTGGATTAATTTTTTTTGGTGTGCTTGTGTTGTGTGCGTGTTTCTCAGAACAGCAATTTTTTTTCCCTGGGAAAAAAATTTGCTGTTCTGAGCTTTCTATTATATCACATTTTGAAATTCCAAGTTCGAGCTTATGGTGTTCGATATTTTGGAATTTCGATTACATTATACAAACCCAACTTTCCACTTCTCATAATTTCTTTAACCATTTTTAACATCTTTTTTTCTTAAATTACAGTTTATTCACACACCACTATAATGTCCATATTTACACAAATATATTCAAGAGTATTTTTAAACTTCACCTCTCTCTCATTTTTGTTACATATGCATATAAAGCTGTAATTCTATACACATTTTTTCCATCTCAAGTCTATTACTGTAATTCATCCCAGTTCCACTATGGTTATGTCTAATATTTTAATGCTTTTTTGACATAATACACAGATCCCCGAGCATGTTTTGTTCCCCGTGTTCCAAACTACTGCACTATTCCAAAGTTTTCAGTTTGTGTTCTTTCTTCCTCTGTTAATAAAATGATATCTTCAAAAACAATAGTATGTGCATTTACTGCAGCACACCACTGTAATATACCTATTCTCTACTGCAGTACACCATTGTAATATACCTATTCTCTACTGCAGCACACCATTGTAATATACATATTCTCTACTGCAGCACACCATTGTAATATGCCTATTCTCTACTGCAGCACACCATTGTAATATACCTATTCTCTACTGCAGCACACCATTGTAATATACCTATTCTCTACTGCAGCACACCACTGTAATATACATATTCTCTACTGCAGCACACCATTATAATGTAACTATTCTCTACTGCAGCACACCATTGTAATATACCTATTCTCTACTGCAGTACACCATTGTAATATACCTATTCTCTACTGCAGCACACCACTGTAATATACATATTCTCTACTGCAGCACCCCATTGTAATATACCTACTCTCTACTGCAGAGCACCATTGTAATATACCTATTCTCTACTGCAGCACACGATTGTAATATACCTATTCTCTACTGCAGCACACCATTGTAATATACGTATTTTCTTTTTAAGATTTTTCATACTGTTCACATTTAAAGACAATCTCCTGGATTTATTAAACTTCCATGTAGGACTAGCTTAGTCTTGCATGGAAGCGCCCGTTTAAGAGCAGGATGGCTGCACTCCATGCATATTAATAAGGCATGCTGCCTGAGCTCCTAGGCTTACGTGGATCATGTATGAGTGCAAGGGGTATGTTTAAGAGCAGAGCTGTCAGAATAAATATGCCCCTGCAATGTAGAACAGCAGAAAGCGATAAGTAATGAGCGAGCCCGCTCATGGCTGTCCGCATATCCCCACCAACAGTCCCCCATGTGTACAATAGCAACAGTACATAAAAATTAAATGAAGAAACCCTTTAATTTTTTTTTAAATCCAAGTAGAGCTAACTATAGGTGTGCTGGTGTGCCCATCACTTAGCTACAATTAAAGCAGCTTACAAGGCTGAAGAGGATAACAAGGAAGATATATGCAAATGAAGCAATACAGCAATAGTGTAGTGGGCAGAGCATGTGCCTAAGGAACAGGCATTCCCGGTTCAAGACTCACTGCAACACAGTCTATTTTACATGGCAAAGCATGTTATAACCACTATTTTTGTTGCAAAACCCACTAAATAACATATATTTATGAACTGGGGTACTGCAGGAAATGCACATTTGAAGTGTCAGTGTCATAATGAATAAGGCACTAGTAAGCAGGTTTAAGCACAAATAAGCAGTAGTAAGCATATGTAAGCACTAGCAAGTGTGTTTAATTGCATTTGTGTGGGGGTAAGCACAGCCTACACAGATTAAGCAATGTAGAAGCTAACTGAGTATAAGAAACTGTAACCAGAAGTTAGCAGTGCTTACCGCTGCCCAAACCCGCTTACAACTGCCTTAATCTCTCTGTATCCAATGGCCCATGTTCTGCCCAGCAACAAAATAAACAGCCTCTGCAAGGCTCGAACCCAAGACCCTGTGCACTACAGTAGTTAACCACTAAGCCATCACAGGAGTACATATGACTGAGGTTTCAACAAACAAATCCTCACTATAGGAAAATTAAACTGAACATGTGAAAGGAATCTATGTACAGTGTGATGTTGTATAACCTGCTACATAACATAAATATGTGAACTGGAGTATTGCATTAAGGCCAGATGTAAGGTGTTATTGTAATAAAGTGTTGAAGTCCCCAGGACCCCATACAGTGTACGTACACATGAATCACAGATACCAGACACAAATATAACATGTATCGAATAATAAATCAATTCCAAAAGGGAATCATAATGCTAATTAAAAATTAAGCAACGCTAAGCATTGCACAGTTCAGCTTACTTGGTGTAAGCAATGTGTAGGCTGGCTAACTCAATCTGCCCAGTAGTATACCCTTTTAAGCAATGCCAACATTAGGTAAGCAGGTGTGCCCACAGCTTAGCCTTTTCAAAACCATCCAATCATGGGAAAGTGCGGGAAATTAGGTATATTTAAACCCCACAGGTGCGAATACTTCCATAACTGGTTGCAGCTCCCTACTGTAGGCAGAATGGCTGGAGTTGGGGAAGGCACTCAATTTACAGTGCAGTGCTGGGGCACCCAGGAGTCCAAATTCATGGTATGGCTCCTGGTATAACACCATTAGGAGAGACTACTGCAGGGCCAGTACCAGGGCTCTCAGTATAAAGTGGAGGCCTGGGACAGTCTTGCCCATGACCTCACCAGTGCCACTGGTATACCCCGGACTGGCAAGCAGTCAGGCATCACCATGCTGACCTGAAGCAGTGGAGGGGAGATCTCTTGGAGCAGTGGATCCAAGAATCAAGGCAGATAGCCAATGCCCCAGCACTGAGTAAGTACTCATTCTACTACATAGATAATGATTGCCTAGCTTGTGTATATTATGGACAGGTAATAGCTAGATATCACTGTATTTCTCTGACAGCTACAGATGAGTGGGCTGCGAACCAGCAAGCCCATGCTGCTAGGCTACAAAGGCTGCATCACGAGGCAGGTTAGTAATAATCTTGCATATACTGTCATAACAAATAAATATAACAGTTCTAGATAGTGTTGTACCAGTATAAAAATGTATTATGTATGGGATGTACTGAATAAACTAGACAATATAGCAGGAAGACTGTCATATAGGTTGTGTGGAAATAAAGGTGTAATATCTTGTGAATAAAAGTATAACCCCTTGATTGCTTGTGTACATTCTGCTTTCATATGCTGTAGTGTTGCATTTTATAAATAGTACTGTTGTATTAAGCAGTGTTACCCACACTGCTGAACGCAGATAAAATGTGTAGGAAGTTCAGTATAACAATGTTAGAAGTCCCA
Organism: Protopterus annectens; assembly: GCF_019279795.1. NCBI lineage: Eukaryota > Metazoa > Chordata > Ceratodontiformes > Protopteridae > Protopterus > Protopterus annectens. The sequence goes on along the minus strand of NC_056726.1, from coordinate 1,177,104,594 downwards.
AGAGGTCAGTCATATTGTACAACTGAGGGAGACTTAGACAGAAAACATCGGAATGCTTCACACCAATTCCCTGATAGCATAGTGTACTGTGATGTAAACTGTAATAGTTTTAACACACATAGCAGGGGTTTGAATCCCAGGAGTGGTAGTAAGTTGTATGCATAATCATACCCCACAACCGTACAGAGTCTGTGAGAATGTTCAGATAGAAAGCTGTATGCATAATTAGACCCAACAGCTGTACATAATTTGCTAGAATGTTCAGATAGTAAGCTGTAAGCATAATCATACCCATCAACTGTACAGACCGTGGCTGAAATGTTCAGGTAGTAAGCTGCATGCATAGTCATACCCCTCAACTGTTCTGATCCGTCCAGCATGTCCAGATAAATGGCCCAGATCTGCTGCCTGGTAACCTGTTCCCCTGACAAATCACTGTGATGATCCAAGAAATATAGGCAGTTTTTACTGACATATAACTGATAGTCAGACCTGAACATAAAAGGAGAATGTATATGAAAACAAACCTGTCATTGTACCATCTCACCCAAAGTGTAGGACAACTATTCTCAAAATATGTCACATTAACACCTGCATCCTGTCAAACCTTGACCAGAGTGTGTGCAATAACTGATTGTTAGATATGTGTACAACATCAACATGGAATCTGGGAGTATGTGTAGAATCTGTCAGGTAGTGTTAACAAAGATTTTCTCCACAGCAATAACAGGTAAGAGGTGTAGACTGCAGTTACAACACAGTTCACTCATATACCTGTCTACAAGCATGGAATCTGGGAGTATGTGTAGAATCTGTCAGGTGAAGTTAACAATGATTTCCTCAACAGCTATAACAGGTAAGAGGTGTAGACTATATGTAAGACACAGTCCACATAGATACTAATCTACAAATATACCATTGTACAAAGTAAGGACATTGGATAGTGAAATAATGCATGTAAGGGAGAGATCACTGCAGTGACTAGGAAAGTTGTGAAAACTACAGGGATATATTAGTTAATTGACCTCTCTCTCTCTCACCCCCACCATATGTGCAAAAATAACCTAATTACACACCTCAGTGGGTATGTGTACACTCCAAACTTTTGTTGGGCATATGTCCTATTGGTTTATAAACATTCACATTTGGTTCTATGCATGTGCCATGTTAAAATATCCCATATTGGTAGCCTGTTGCCATCAATGACACCTGCATGCTGTTGTAAAGGCCACTGTTGTCTCATATATGCATGTGTTCTACTCGCTCTGCAACTGTTGTAAATCAGGTGTCTTGGGTTAATGAGAATACCTATGCATGCTGTTATAACTAATCCTGAATGCTGTTGACTATTACTAACTGATATCTTTCTTAAAACTGCAACACCATAGCTTGTATTGGAAGGCTGTTCCCAGTGGACCCACCTGTCCCACCTCAGCTGGCCATGGTACCGGGCACCGGCACATCTAGGGTCAGACTGGGACCTCTTCCTCCACTGGCCCTGCACCACTTCTGGTGGAACCGCAGCAGGGGATGGGGCACAACCCCCCCCAGGAGCAGGCATGGAGAGGTACCTGTCACCTGCCGTCAGGTCCGGGCGATGGGGCATAGCGAGCATGACAAGGACATTCAAGACCATCTCCACCAGCTAGAGGGCCATGTGGTGCAATTAGAGGGTGAGCCTACCCCTCCTATCCAGCACAGCCACCTTTGGACCCGTGATGGTGCAGAGATGACTGCCCATGGGTGGGGACCTCAGTCACACTGTTTTCATTTGGAGGCTCAGGGGCTTGCGACTTCCAAACACCCCTCCCCGTCCAAGGTGTTTACCCCCCAGATGTGCATATACCACCCCTCTATGCATAGTCATCCACATTTACTATATATACTATCCCGACAGTACCACATAGGTGGTAGCCCTCAACATGTATGTTGGGTACCAATGTGTACATACAGCCACGTGTTATGTTATATGTCCCTTGATATCCACATATCCATAGGTATTGTGGAGTCCCTCGGTGTATCACATAAGACATTAGAGGCCTGAATGCATATCCACAAGGCTGTTGTACATCTATAATGAATATCCATTATTGCCAGTCGTTGTTGTGTATGAACATGTCTGACATATACCCCAGGTATATACCCTCACTAACACTACTCTATAGTAACTGTCATGGGTGTGTGTGGCACTGATGACCTTGGCCACAGATTACTACAGTGGACGGCCTTGTCACATACATACATATGTGACCTATGATCTGAGAAGCAGTGGCACAATCTGTCAAAGGAAACAAATGTATTCATGTAGTATGCAGGCTTCACATCTATGTACTGATTTATCTGCCACGCATATCCCTGATATGTGCAATGCACATACTGTTTTAATCATGATATGTCATACTATAGTAAAAGCAAAACCCACACCGCATTAACCAACTGTGTCTCACACACACACACACACACACACACACACACACACACACACACACACAACCAGCAATTTCAGGATTCAAACCCCTACCTAACTATGTTATGACACTAGAGAGATACGCATTAACATGGCACGCTATATGCTTTATTGGGTGTTTTTTCTTCTCCAGCTATATTTGTAGGATGCTGACATCATCAAAATTTCAAAGAGGAATGTACCCCTTTTAATGTGTTTTCCAAGTCTCCAAAAAGGGCACTCCTCTCAAAGGAAACCGCACACATACACACCCCACGCTTGCAGGATTCAAACCCATAACTAACTATGTTATGACACTAAAGAGATACACATTAACATGGTGCGCTATATGTTTTACTGGGTGATGTTGCTTCTCCTGCTATATTTGTAGGATGCTGACATCATCAGACTGGACATGGTAATGTGTGTACACTTTGTTTTATGCAATTCCAGGAATGAGCCATGTGGGTCGGCAGGTGTCAACAGCTTGAACAGGACCCCATAATTCTTACCTTATGTGACCTATCTGTGGATACATTGACATTCCTTCATATGTCAACACATATTTATGCACAGCTTGTTGGTTTTGTGGATACATGCGTCTGGGATGTTGATAAAGGGCTATTCAAAGTCTATGTGAGACATGTGTAGCTCTGTTCACTGATGTATGTCCTGGGTGGCTGCCTTGCAAACAGTCTAGCATGTTTGGGAACAATGATCTGCACATGAACATACCACAGTTGGTAGGGTTGTATGTTTGTCAACTTCCAATAGCTCTGTTTATGACTTCAACCGTGATGGACTCCATGGCCTTGCAGATCAGACTTCATAGTCTTACTGGACTATACTTACCATGGTGTGTTGTGCACCAACACTTGTGGAGAGTGCCATATGTTGCTGTAACACATTCAACGGTAGTTCATGCATGACACATATTGGGAAACAATGTAATCCACTTGCTGCCATGCTTTTGGCTTTGGGGGGAGCAGTTCAGCCATTCTACATGTGATATCTCCTGGTAGGATGATAGGGTATGTATAAATGGGCCTGTCTGACAGGATGTCATAAATACCATCATTTATTACTATTTAATTGCATCGTAATTTGAATTGGACACTGGTACAAATATTTGTTTCAGAGCAATAGTTGATAACAGCACCACCTTCCTTTGGGTTCCGTTTATGCCATTGACTGTGTTCATAACCATAACAATAATAAACTTACATCTTCTCTATTCATAGACCTATCAAAATCCTTTGACATGGTTAATCATAAACTTCTTCTGCACATACTAAAATCTCTTGCACTGGATCCCTCTTCCTTAACTTGGTTTACTTCTTATCTAGAAAACAGTCACCAGGCAGTACTCTGGAAAAATTCGCTATCTGCTCTCCTTCCTATCTCTTTAGGGGTACCTCAAGGCTCTATCCTAGGCCCACTTGTATTTTCTATCTTTATTAATGACCTCCAATCAGCTATCCCTATCACTACCTGCATACAATATGCAGATGATTCCACTATAATTTGCACTGCTTCCTCTCAAACTGAACTCCAATCTCTTACACAAAAAAGCCTTTACAATTGTTGAACAGTGGTTCTCTGACCGCTGTCTACTCCTTAACCCTAAGAAAACCAAATGGTTACTATTTTCACCTACCCGTAAATCTACTTCTATAAATTTCTTTATTACTTCTACTGATAACACTCAAATTTCTCCTGATTCTTCAACAAAACTTCTAGGTGTTACTATTGACAATAATCTTAACTATGATTGTCACATCAACAGCACAATAAAAGTAGTTAATAAAAAGATTGGATCCCTGTACAGAATCAAACCCTTGCTTACACCTGAAGCCCAGACCACCTTAGCCCAATCACACCTTATCTCTACCCTTCTATACGCTTCCCCTATTTTCACTAATCTCTCTAAAAGTAACCTTAAGAAACTTACTACATCTTACCATAATATTGCTCGATTTGCCACAGGATCTCAGTTTAGAACTCACCACTGTCTAAACTTAAAACAACTAGACTGGCTTGAACTTCCAAACAAGCTCATTTATCAACAACTCTTAATAGCTCACAAAATTCTATATCAACCATCTAAAACACCAGCTCTCAGTAATTTCTTGACTCCCTACAACAACCTGAAATAACTACGTTCTTCAGACAAACTACTAGTTAATAGTGCCAAAACTATTAATTCTGCAGGTAATTGCCTTTTTTCCAACTCAGTTGGCAAAATATGGAACAACCTTCCATCAAATCTCTCCTCTTTTCCACTCTTCCACTCTTTAAAAAACAACTGCAAATACATCTTAATAAATTCTGGCTTTGCTCTTGTACCAACCCTGATTAACCTGCCTTCTTCATTTCCTCTACCACAATTCTTCCTTCTCTGCTATGATATCCTGACTGACTTCCTCTGACATAATATCTTTCAAGATATTACTGATGTCATATATGTTGTATTAAAAAAAAAGAATTATATACTGTCTACCATTTTTTCAAAACAATGTATTGATACACTGTATGTTTAGATACTATCAAATTTCGTATTGAAAGTCATTAGCCATTTACTTGAATATTTTCTTGTTATGGATATTTTTTACTCTTAGATGTGCATCTTTTATGCTTATTGCTTTTGTTTTATGTGTATTTGTATTCTCTAATCTTGTTTTAACCAATGGAGCTTTTCTCCTCGGGCCTCCACTGAAAATGGACATATATCCAGCTGGACTAGCCCGTTTAACAAATGTAAAATAAAATAAAATAAATAAATAAATGTGAGAGATGCACCTATATAGACATACAGGAGGCTGAGCTCTCTCGACCCATGACTGGCAGGTGGTGAAGGTAACCACACACACCACATATCAGTCTCACATAAACCTATACCGACAGCAATAAAACCACATTATCACACATAAACATACTTGGAGGCTTGAAATAAACTCTGCCTAAGCAGCAGAGACATCCAAAGCAGACACACAAATAACTGCTACCCCACTACAATACCCACATATCACATAGTTCACAATGTCAGTGTGCCACACAGTCACGGCCCTTTGGGCTAAACAACACATCTAATACACTTGTAAAATGTGGCACTTATTGTCAGACACACTGACATCCCACTCACCAGGCCAAACAAGGGAATAGTCACTTTGAGCTGTCTGTCAGGTGCCAGGATCCGCCACATAACACATGCACTCAGGTCACTCCAAAGCAAGTACAGGACTGGCTCCATCATTGTCCATGCTGGTGTGTAAAACCTCAGACGTTCCTCCCTGGACCACATGACATGATACATAGAGGAACTCTCTGATCATGTAGCCCAGGCCAGTATGATCCTGACCTTGTCTAGCATCTTACACTCACCAAGTATGATGTCACAGTATACAGATGAACATATCACATTTAACAGTTGGCTAACATATTGGTGTCATTCAAAGGGGATCCAGTGTCTGTCAGCCTGGGGTGACATGCTCAACAAGCCACATAGCTTTGCTATGGACAGCTTGCACCTGTCACCCTTGGACTTTCGAATCCTGGCTAAGGCTCTTGCTACCACCATAGTGCCTTTTTTAAGCAGGGCTCAAAAGGCAAACCCACCTCCATAGACATTACAGAGTAAATGAACCTAAGGATAATGCTGCTCAACACCAGATGTGTTACCCTCAAATTGCACCCACTCAGGACTCTCCTCAGTATGGAGAATAGCAATATCTGTGTACTAACAGATGCCTGGTTCAGGCTCACAAATGCACAGCAGCACTACCAGGTTATGTTTCATACCATGCTTTCTGACCACAAAAGTCAGAACGGTCAACACAAATAAGGGGAGTATCCATATACATCACAGATACACACACCTCCGGGTTAGTAGCACTGCACGAAGCATCACAGACTATACATATGCAACTAACATTGTGCAAAACTGCCTTTCAATTTGTTGCCTGCTACAGACTGCCCTCCCAAACTCAGGAACCACACTCAGCTTTCCTGAGAACAATGGAGAATATGAAGGTCTCCCCAAACACCATTATATTGGGTGACTTCAAATACCCAAACATTGACTGGGGATACTACTCATGCCCCAACACCCTCACCCAACAGTCACTACAATTTGTAAACTCATATGCTATGGCACAACCAGTCACCACACCCACAAGAGGGGAATACATATTGGACATGATCATCACCAACATGGGGACTTGATGTTCCACACCAGCGATATACCCCTCATTGGTAAGGTCAGAACATACATTTATCTCACTGGATATCCATATCCAGTCCCCACACCCATCCTGGGTAATCTTGGTGAACTTCTCATAAGCCAACGTCTAACTTCACCAAAGCAAGGTGGTATCCTTCAGAGAGCCTGGGACAGTGGTAAATACGGCACAGACTGCTGAATCCTTTACATACACATTCTATGGACATCTAGTGGACTGCATGGATTGTGCTATCCAAAATAACAACAGGACTCACTCCTCAAATGGCAGGGGACCTGTCTGGTAGACCCCAGCCATTAATAAGCTATACAATGACAGGAGGAAGCTACTACATGATAGAGCACAATCCCAGACAGGGAAGGCATCTGTGATCTGTACTAGCAGACAGCTACGATCACTCATGAATTTATCTAAGGGCTGCTGCTAATGGACAATTGCACCAGACACGTAGGACAATCACAAGGCCTTCTTCAGTTATGTCAGGAACCTGGGTGGACACTCATTGATATGCTGTGAGTTACTGCATACTGACTAAACATACCCTGAAGCCACTGACATTGCCAACATCCTGGCAAACAGGTTCAGTGCAGATGTCTCCCCCCATCCCCCCTAAGGAGCAACTATCCATCCCAACAGAGTGTAACCTCCCTGACATCACAAGTTAACAGGTGAGTGCTGCCCTCTCCAAAGTGGACAACACAGCATCAATGGGACCAAATGGTGTCCTGGTCTGCATCTTACACGAGCTTCCTGACAGACGTAACCCTCACATTACATCACTGTTCAGTATCGGAGTTACTACAGGATATGTACCCAAAGAATGGCATACAGCGACAGTGGTCCCACTCCACAGAGTTGGTTCCACAATGGACTACAGACTATTGCCCTATAAGCCTATCTAGCCTGTTCTGCAAAGCTATGGAGTGTATTGTCATGGGACTCATACACATAGACATTGGGAACCTACAGACACTGTGTCCTACACATTTCAGTGTTGTTGTGAGCAGATCTTGCCTCTTGAACCTGTTTGTATTCTTTAAACGGTTACCAGAGTCATCAACATAGGGACAGTTGTCCACACAGCCTACCTGGACCTTGCAAAACCCTTCAACACAATACCCCACTTGGCCATTATGCATAGGCTCACCAGTGTCGATATGGACACATATCTCACATGATGGATTGCTACCTGTATCAGGGATAGCACCCACATGGTCAGAATTGCAGGTGCCATGTCTGACTATACACCAGTTACACGTGGCATCGCACAAGGCTCAGTCCTGGGACCTCTCTTATTCAGTATATATTTGTCTGACGTACAGGCTAACACAAGGGGAATATGGCTGACCATGTTCGCAGATGACAGCAAATTGGGTGCCATAAACAACTCTCCAGCTGGCACATGCATACTCAAACAAGGTCTCACAGTGATGGATGACTGGTGCCTGAGCCATGGCCTACAGCTAAATGCCATTAGTTGCATAGTCAGCCCCTTTGGGAATAAGAACATGACCACACATTACCACATAGGTAGTAATCCATTACATATGGTAAGAGTTGTTAGGGGTTTGGGAACACGACTTGTTTGTACTGTCGCCTTTGACAATCACATTGCCAAAGTGGTTGGACAGACCTTCTATATAGCCCACCTTATCCCATATGGTTTCACATCTAGATCGAGTGAGGTCATTGTGCCCCTATACTCATCACAACCATGCTTGATTACAATGCCACATTTGGGATGTACCTTACTCGACACCTGCAGCAACTGTAATGGTCACAAAAGTTCCTCACCAAGCAGATCTAGGGACTCACATGGATGCCCTGCACAGTTCGGATACAGTAACTCCAGCTCTACTCAGCCGCTTACCGCCTACTCAAATATGATGTGTGCCTGTTGTTTATGGAAATACCCAACCCAGAATTACTGGACATGCTCCACCTCAGGATATCCGACTCCCTTGGAGCTACACACTCCAGGGACATATACCTCAGCACAGATGTTAATAGGACATGCTGGAGAGACAGATTCTTATCCCAGAGGCTCCACTCACTCCGTATTGTAATCCCGGTTTCACATAGGCAGAGCCACCCACTGACCACCTACAGGAGACATCTTAACAACTGCATGGGTGATCGTATATTTACCCCTGGGATATCTTCTGGGTCCCTGCTAGACAGAGGCACACTAGCCTAAACGTACATGGGCTATCTTGTGTGACCTACTATTCACAGGCACAGTGTAGTAATCTGACAGGGTTGCGAAAGCCAAACACACTCTGACTAGGCTTGTACATGCCCTAGGGCAGATAGCCTAGTATCGACCTCTGAACCTATGATAATGTTCGGGATGCACAATGTTTATTGCTGATACTGTTTGCAGGTTTTTATTGTCTTTGCTTTACCAGTTTCTATGAACAACTTAGGTATCTGCAGAACATATTTGATTATGACAGGGTTCCACTATATTATATATGTGTCTGTTGTCATATAACTGTGTTCACAGGGCAGATTGCTGGATAGTGAGAGGTTCCTGAGTTAACACATGCAACTGCCAGATATGTGTGGCCCACTGCTGTACTCAGACATGGCCTAAGTGTGCGAGCATGCCCAGTTCAGGCTTTCCGTGTTTTGTTGCCTGACATTTGTCTCATTTATTCAAGTGTGTGAGCATGCCCAGTGTGACCTTTCAGTATGTTGCTATCTGAGGTCCACTACATTTGTTGATGTGTGTGAACATGACCAATATTAACATTTATACTGTGTGTGTTGGAAGTCAGGTTCTATTCTTACTGCAGGACTCACCTTTGGGTCATAACTCAACAGGGATTATGCTGTGCCTGCAGGGTTTCCATGAGATATTTTGCATAGACTTATCAACATTTCTTCATACAGGCTTACCACTGCAATACTGTCATGGTTTACTGGTTCAGTATTATAACTATAGTACACAGTATCCTGGGTTCGAGGCCCATCACTGCTTTATATTTTCATACTGAGCAGACCAGACTGCTTAAGTGCCAGTAGAGCAAATATGAGCATGTTGCATTTTGTTCAGCTATGCCCTACTTAGACCAGGCTTGTCCGACATTGCCCAATATTCACTAACATTGCTGGACGTTGCCCAATATTACTCAACATTGACCACAGTTGTGCTAGTTGGTGTGTGCGATTTTGTTTGCATATACTACATGGCGGTAAATGCTGTTTAGCACTGCTTTATATTGCTTAACACATGGCAATCATGCCTCAGGTGGTGCTCCAGGACTGACTATATCAGATGCACAAACTACACTCCCTATACATGTTTGAAAGCAGGTAGTGTCAACTTAGGCATCCCTTTTACTATATGTGCGAGTCAGAGAGAGGTATAATTTCCAGAGTTCCTACTGAGCCAGTGTATGTGCTATGCGTTACCTCTTTGATAAGGCCAAAGCATACTGGGCACACCTCCTTCTGCCTACTGGGGCAGGCTCAGGTTGTTCCTCCTCTGAGTCACGCTGTGCCTGTGATGGCCTTGGCAATGGTGGGGGGCTGTTTGGCCCAGGCCTATGCTGGTCCTGCTGCAGCTGTTTTTGCAGGATCATATTATGTAGCATAGCACATACCATGACAATTTGGGTACATGTAGTTGGTGAGTACTGCAAGGCTCCACCAGATGTGTCCAGGCATCGGAACCATGACTTGAGCAGCCCAAACACACGCTCGATTACATTTCATGTTTGTGTGTGTGCCTCATTATGGCGTTCCTGTTCAGGTGTGTGTGCATTTCTGATGGGTGTCATCAGCCACAGCTCCAGTGCATAGCCAGCATCCCCAACTAGGTGATGTCCCCATTGGCAAATGTCTGGTACAGCTGCATCACATGCCAGATATGGGAATCATGGTAGCTTCCAGGGCAGCCAGCACACACATTCAGTATTATGCCCTGGACATCACACATGACCTGGCGGTCGATGGAGGGGAAGCCCTTACTGTTGAAGTAGACCCTACCCCGCTCACCGACTGGTGCTTTGATGCATATGTGTGTGCAGTCTATTGCACCCACTACCTCAGGGTATTCCGCTATTTGCTGGAAGAGATGCATATTGCTGGCCAATACCTCATGGAATATACATGATCACCGACATGTGCTGACATGGCATCCAGGAACTGGTGCAGTACCCTGGATGCTGATGCCTGTGAAATCCCCATCATATCACCAGTTGGTCTCTGGAAGGTACCTGTTGCTATTATTCTTAGGACAACACATACCTTGGTTTCCACTGGGATGGGTTCTCCTCTGTTGATTCTGTGTGTGAGGCGTGGCCTGCACAGATCAACAATTTGCTGCAAGAGGTCTCTGTCCACTGTATAGCGCTCCACTATCTCCAGCTCATGTAGCCCCTGGTAGGTTACCCTGAGCCTGTACACTCTTCTCCGTCTCCTCACTGTGGGTTGTCCAGCAACATTCACATTGTCACCTCCCTCAGCATGTTGCAGATGTCGCCTTATAACAGCAATGGCAGCCCCTAACATTTCTTTGTCTCAGTAAAGCTTTTTCAGTTTTCACTTCTATTAGCTTACTGCAGTGTTGCAGTGTCTCTTGTGAGAAACATAATGGACTGTTGTGTTGCAGAGTTTTAAGTGCTAAGCTGGGCTGGACTAGTGTACTGCCTGTGTAATTGCCTGATTCTGATTGTTTTCACCTGCTAGCTCTGCTAGTACTCCCTGGTAGCTTCCTACTATTTGTTGTTCTTCCTTTTTCCTTTCTGTTTCCTCGGGGGGCAGCACCGCGCACACAAGTACGAACACATTCACAGCAGCTCACACGCGCGCACACATGCTTACACAGACTACAACTTGCTTATTCTTGTTAAAACACGCACATACCAGCGCAAACGTGCTTATAACTCTTTAAACAGCCCTATACATGCTTACTCCAGCTTAAACGCGCGCACTCACGCTTACATGTGCGCACACTGTCTTACTCGGGTTTACAGGTGCGCACATGCCACATACCTGCTCAGCAAGAAACTTTAGTGTTATCCATGGCATACACCTTCAATTTCTTGCCTTTACCTAGACTACCTGTTGACACACCTCTTTCAATGATGTGTAAATGACAGCTGACACATGCCACTCTGCTCCAATGAACTTCACTTCTTTCATACATACCACACTCGTGATGTCACCTATCTTCTACTCTGTTACTCCCCTTATCCTACTCCTACACTCCACTGACTGTGCTCATTTGCTATGTAAACTTGCGATTTACTATCCTAACCCTCCTTTGCATAGGATTGCCTACTAATGCTTGGTTACATCTCTTAGACTGAGCTTCCCCCCTTAGCAACCTCTACTCAGTGGCCATGTTGTCTTCAGCCTGCCATTTACTTGCATTGTAAATTCATATTAGCAATAAAATCCACTTTTGTGTTTCTTAATTATTGATTTTCTGCTTTTTAGGGTGTAGCATGTTTGTGCGGCACTGCGCTATGCTTAAACCCCGGAGAGCAGAATGAAAAAAAAGTTACTTTATTTTTATTTTGCATCACTTAACATTACCAATGGCCATATTTTTGGCCACTGGCATGCTTCCTCCTGTAAATGCATCCTTTTTTTGGTGCTGTAATGGCTCCGTTTTGCTATTTGCAGAACCGTACTCAGTTGTCAACTGAGTACATTTCTGCAAATACCACTACTCCTACTCGGACAGGTTTGGGTTTCCTGGATCACAGATTTACCTCATTTGCATAGCTTTCACCTGCAATTGAGGTAATTTGCATATCCCATCCCTGTCTGTGTAGAACTAGTTTTGAGAGCCCTGTTGCACGCCCCTACTGGCTGTTCCTGGATCGCTCGCTGGACATGTTGGCTGCATGGAGTCTTATTCTACTCTTAGACTCCGTGCAAGCCTTCATGAATCTGGCCCAATATCATTTTCCATTTCAGTATTACTCCACATTTCCATCTTCCAGTCCATAGTCCTCTTTCATCATATATTTTTGCAGTGTCCATTACTAATTTACATATTGTTAACCAATGTTATTTCAGTTCTTTTGCTTCAACTTCAGTTCTAAACTAGACCATTATTCTTTTTTTGTCTGTAAAAAGCTTGCACCACATATTCTGATCATGGATGAATATTTTTCTTTTGTTCATATGCACCCAAACAAAATTTCCCTGGCCTGCCTAGTCTCAGATATTAAGTCACAAAAAGTCTCTTTATTAATTAAAATAAATGCTCTTACCTCTTTTGCTTTGACACCCAGAGGTACTATGATAGAGTCCCAAACCTCATACTTGTCCAAACTTTCTTCTTTCTTCTTTTTTTCTGCTCACACGTAGTGTATACTTCTTTTTTGTTTTGTATATTTCTTCTTTGTTCCTTCTCCAACAGTTTGTGCATAAGTGTTTGTCTCTGGAACTTTTTCTGGCACAGACTCTTCTTCTTCTCCTTTTTTATTCTTCTATATTTTCCATTATGTTGCTCCAGGAAATTGCTGCTTCACTTTCTGGCTCACTTTGGTCTACCATTTCTTCCAAATAATCATCCCGCAACCCCCTGATTGGAGGGTTGTAATTATGCATTTTTCAGAGGTAACTGTCTCTCCTTCAAACAATGTCCTCTGAAAGTTTTCCCTCTGAATCAATCTGTTACAGCTACAATCTCCTTTTCCTCCAATGTCACTGTTTTTTCTGCACTCACATCATCCGAAAAAAAAAAAACTTCTGGTAGTGATTCTACCATTTCAACTACATTTTCAGCAGCTTTCACTCCAGTTACAGGAAAAGCTGAATCAGCCATGTTTTCTCCCTGTTCCTCCTGGCAGCCTCCATGCCAGAATATGAAACAGGAAGTCAGAATGTGTAGCACACAAAGCCTTCCCCTGAACTACAAAGAGTAGGGGAAGTTCCCCAATGCCCTGACCAAATGTCCCCTAGTTGTATCAATACCACCCCAAGTCTCCCTTGAAAAGAGGCTACTGGCCTAGTTGTACGAACCCGGCCAACAAAGGAGATGTTAAGTAAATAATTTGTTAAAATCAAAAAGACTATTAATGTCCCCACCTCTAATGTTCATCTTAAGAGAAAGTCTAATTCAAAAAATAAACTTATAGTTCTTGCAAACACTACTATACTTGTACAGTGTCTCTGAATTAACCTTTGGTTCTAATAGCATAAAAGCTTTCATTTATATACTGTACCTAGAACACAAGTAAATATATAGAATGCCATAAGTGTTACAACTAAAATGTTGACTGATACCCTAAGCTTGTTCATATGTCTTAGGTCTAGATATGGACTTCCATAAATGTATCATGTAGTGCCATCAATTGCACATGGACATGTTTGAAAGTGCCTATAGTTTTTTTATACCAAAGAGTTAACCCTTTCCAGTCTGTCTTTAATATAATATAATATAATATAATATAATATAATCCACTGAAAAACAAACCCTGTTGAAAAACAAACTTAGCACTTCTATAAATGTTTTTGTCAATAGTATAGGTCATTCTAAAAATAAACACCTGTGTTGGGACTACAGTATATATGTGTGTGTGTGTGTGTGTGTGTGTGTGTGTGTGTGTGTGTGTGTGTGTGTGTGTGTGTGTGTGTGCGTGTGTCTACCTATATCTGTAGAGAGAGAGTGAAATACTGGTACTGTCATAATATGGAATGCAAAATCCTAAAAAGTCAAAATGTTGAAACTTTACAATGTTGAATTTAAAATGCCTACTAATACTGTACATATACAACATATTTAAAATGTACATGATCACAGCCAGTCAAAAAAAAAAAAAAAAAAAAATATATATATATATATATATATATATATATATATATATATATATATATATATATATATATATATATATATATATATATATATATATATATATATATATATATATATGTGTGTGTGTGTGTATATGCACACACAGACACATATACATGTATATCACTCCTGTTAGTAACATGAGTTCTGTGGGGATGGGCAAGTCCAGCTCAATAGGGGAGTAGGTATTTAGATTTCAACATTTTTCCTTTAAGCATTTTGGCAATTCAGCATTTTACATTTAGCATTATAACTTTCCGGTCATCTTAAGTGTTTGAAACCTCCCAGGTTGCCAGGTAAAATAAACGAAAGACTAGACTGGAATCATAATTAAAATGCAAAATAAGGCTTTCTTGTTCATTAGGGGAAAAAATTATGACTAGTAGCAACCATTTATATAATACACTCTTAAAAGCTAGGTTAAAAGTTAGAAAAACATTTTATATAGCCCACCTAATCATGAAGGGATTCACATCTAGATCAGGGGAGGTCATCTTGCCTCTTTACTCATCCCTCATCAGGCCCATAATTGAGTACAATGCCCCTTTTGGGATATACCTTACCAGACACCTGCAGCAACTGGAAAGACCATAAAAGTACCTCACCAAGAGGATCAAAGGGCTCAAACAGATGCCATATGCTGCCCAGTTAAAGAAACTCCAGCTCTACTCAGTGGCATACCGCCTGCTGAGAGTCGATCTGTGCCTGACGTATAAAGCCATGTCCAACCCGGAATTAATGGACATGCTGCACCTCAGAAAATCCAAATCCCATCGAGCTACGTTCTCGAGAGACTTGAACCTCAGCACTGAAATAAATAGGACATGCTGGAGGGACAGATTCATAACCCAGAGGCTCCCTTCACTCTGGAATAAAATCCCAGTCCAGGTTAAGCAGAGTCCCACATTGACTCTCTTCAAGAGGAATCTTGATGAGTGGATGGGGGATCATAGGTTTACCCCGGGTATCACTTCTGTGTCACTGTTAGACAGAGGCACAGTATACCAACCTCGAAAAAGGGCATAGCAAAATTAATTTAAAATGGGTGGCGAAAGCCAAACACACTCTGGCTAGGCTTATAAATGCCCTAGTGCAGATAGCCTAGTATGAACCTATGAACCTATGAACCTAAAACATACAATTCAGCATTGTAAAAGTGGAAGAAAACAATGCCAGTTGTTTGTACATATACTGCTACATATGAGTCAGCATTCAAACACAAACATTAGTTGCACATACATATAACAACAGAATCTCTCTTAAAACATCACTTAGATACATCTTTAGCCATTATAATTTAGAGTATTCTGTAAT
The DNA here is from genome assembly GCF_019279795.1 of Protopterus annectens. Classification (NCBI taxonomy): domain Eukaryota; kingdom Metazoa; phylum Chordata; order Ceratodontiformes; family Protopteridae; genus Protopterus; species Protopterus annectens. The sequence goes on along the minus strand of NC_056726.1, from coordinate 1,177,088,774 downwards.
GTACATGTGACTATTAATGACCATTTCTAGTTGTAATAATAATAATAATAGTAATAATAATAACGTGGGCAGCACCATTGAACTCACATAATATGTTGCATCTCTTTACAGGGATAAAGCCATTTTTTTTCAATTATACTCTCAAGACCAACATTACTGCCCCATCCCCCATTAGTAGTGCCCAAGCAAGTCATCCATGCTGCACTGCACCCAAATGATGGCACACCTGGTCTTACCTTTAACATGTGGTTGGTTGTAGATTTAGAATTCTTGATCAGATGTCAACAGTTCTCAAATATCTCTGATTTTGCAGGAGTCCCAGTTTTACCTCATATTTGCCCTGTCCCTTGTATAATATGTGACTTTTATGATGAATCACTAAGATTACACTCAGTCAATAACCAGCAATAAATGGAGGTTGGAATAGTGGTTAATGTGATTACCTTATAAACATAAGGTTCAGAGTTTGATTTGGGCTACACATTTAATACTTTAGTATTTATGTATGATGAGGGATTGACATAGTGATTAAAGTCTTTACCTCACAGATGCAAAGTACAGGGTTTGATTCTAACTTCTCATTACTGGCTAGATTTGTAATATTCTGCAGACTGATCGCCTACTCTTTACCAATGAGCCTATGAAATTTTTTTAGGAAATGCACTGAATAATGCTAGATATTACAGTTCAATGTTTCTTGCTGCACAGAAAATGCATGTTGATATAAAACCTGTTGTTCTATTAGCTTTTGCGTAAATTAGCGTAATTTTTAAAAATTGTCCCTCATTTAGGGCCTTTGTCCCAGTTAGTTTTTGGCTCTGTACCTGATTCTTGAGCTCAGAAGTTGGGGTGGTCTGTGTCCTACTATAGAGTGGCCCTCCATCCAAAAGATGCCTAGGGAAGAATCTGTCTAAAACTCTGCTTTCTTTTAACTTTATAAACACATGAATCACAGTATGGAAGAATAAACTGAACTTCCAGTACCTTCACTTATTTACTGCATACACATGATTCCCATGAATTTCCAAGCATTTCAATCCATCCAGAATTCTTGCCATAAAGAAAGGGTACCTTACTCATTAAAAGAAAAGAAGAACAAAATTTGTTTGTAGAATATATAAAACAATGATATTTTTCTTACATTTCAAGCATAAAACAAATCACAAAGCTGCACTTCATATTTTACTCGTTTACATGCTGGAGACTCCCTTTACTCTTCTTATGTGGCCAAAATCTGGAACTCCCTGCCTACATCCTTATCCCTGATTATCTCACTACCTACATTTAAAAAAGCTATCTACAACTACCTCAGCAACAAATGGTTATGTCCCTGTTCAACTCCAGACTAATGCCGGATCCACTCGAGTACTATTGTAACCATTGTTCTAAACTAGAGTCCTATCTGTTACTTGCATATAAATGTACACCACATCAAAGGTATGATAACATACATATACCAGTGTTAGTATGAACAATGTAAAACTGTTTAATGACTATTGTAAAATGTATCTGTCTGTGGTTTATACCTATAAGTATCTGTAGTTTATACCTATAAGTGTCAATAACTAGATACCCTTATGGATCTAGATGAAATATGTACCCAAGTTTGTCTGTATGTTCTGTAAAAATTGTCTCTTTGGAGCTTTTCTCCCCGGGCCTCCACTGAAAATGGACATATATCCAGCTGGACTATCCCAGTTAACAAATGTAAAATAAATAAATAAATTATAAAAGCAGTGAGAATTCAAGAACAACATTGTAGCATAACAAAACTGCCCTCTTCTAATGTAATGACAGTGCATTATTATAGCAATAACCCACGCCTGGGTGTGGGTAATGCTAAATTTACCCACGGTTGGCGTGGTTTGGTCGGAAGAAGCCAGTAATAAAGCAACCAATAGTTGGCATTACCACCCCCAAAAAGAGTTATTGCTATTATACCATGACATTATTTAAGAAAAGAAACTATTACTTTTCTTAAATAATGGCATAGTATAATGCCTGTTTACTGCCCTTCCGCAGATGTCTGGCATCAAAGCAAGATCTCCGTTGCTTTTTGTGTTTAAGCTATGTTAAATGAGTTTAACATAGAGACACAAAAAATAAGTAGCGGACATCTCCGTTGCTTATTTATGTTAAACTCATTTAACGGAGATCTTGCTTTCTCCCAAGCTATGTTAAATGGGTTTAACATTTAAAATAAGCAGCGGAGATCTCCGTTGCTTATTTTAAACTGTCTCGCTATGTTAAACCCATTTTTATACTAATGGAAAAGGACCTTTTTCCATTAGTATAACTCGATTTACAACGGGCACGCTGGACAATCAGCGTGCACGTTTTGGGGGGATCATGGTATAATCTTTTATAAATTATATTTCTGATTTAGAGACAAAACCCTAAAAAATGACTTATGTTATCACTTATAAAAGTGGCCAGATTACAAGAACTTTTCTATCATAATAAAACTACTCCCATAATAAAACTACTCCCCAGCTATAAACAACGTGTCTTTGTATACATAGCATGTTTCTGATCTACATAAACAATATGGAGCCCATATTTTTCTCTCACATGACCACCGGTCTTGATGATTGCTAAACCAAACAAGATCAAAATGAAAAACATCAAACCATTGTCAAAATGAAGAAAAGTCATATCCAAGGATCCAAACATTACCTACAGATATTCAGTGCTTGCTGTTTCTTATGATTTGCAAATGTGTTCAGCTTCTCCTGATGCCAGCACAGGGAAAATGAAGCTGCCTGCAGACTTACCATTCAGTTCAGCAGTTTCAGTAACTTACAGCATTCATTTTCTGAAATAAAAATACTGGACTGTTGATCAGATTCAAAAATGACCCCACCCCTGCACCCCTTAGAGCGTACAGTTAGTCAGTTACCCTGATAGCCAGCTCTATAACAAAGGGATTCTGTAGCTGCCTCACTCTGTCATCTCTGACCTTGCTAAGTTCAAACAATAAAACAAAACAAAAATGTAATTGTTAGCTAGCAATCAGAACATCTACTTAAACAACAGATGTGTAAAAAGGGGTTTATTACCTAATGCAGCAATTGAATATCAGTGAATGGAGCTGTCAAATAAAACAGGTGTTGCTGCTGCAAAGTGAGACACTAAATAATATCACCTGCAACAAAAAACATTCCTTAGTGAAGAAAGGTGCATTAAGGAAAGTTTGAAATGTAGGAATACTGCTACATAAACATGTTTCTTGCTATCTCTTCACCAATTACATGTAATTTATAGTGTGCTTAGAGAATGCTTGCTGAAGTCCCTGTCCATTTGCATACCTTTCTGCCACCTCCAGCTGTACTCGGTTCACTCTTCCACTGAAGAACTATTCTCTACAAGTAAATAAGTAGTTTTACACATATTTTCTTATACTGGATGAGCTTCATTTAATTAAAAAAAATATATGAAATGAGAAAGCATTCTATCCATGCTCAGCTATTCACTAAAGAGGATCTCAAATATGGAAGCTCCTCCTATTGTGCAGAGAAATGTCAACGACTGATTCCACACTGTATTGATTTATTTATGTAGATTCAAAAGTTCATTGGTAAATATTAGGCAAATGACCACAAGGACCTTTATTTATTTACTTATTTATTTATTTATATTTGTTGACCGGGAGTGTCCGACTGGACATAGGTCCATTTTCAGCAGAGGCCCGGGGAGAAAAGCTTCACAGTTAAAACAGACAGACAGTAGTTACATCGGATTACATAACGATTAACAATTTACATAGCAATTACTTACAACATATTTACAGATGAAGAACATAGTACATCAGTAGACTACTAGAATCTATCTGTGAAGTACATAACATACATTAACAAATGTTACAATAAGAAGTTCCTGCTGTATAATAAGTACTAGGCTTATGATCATCTGAGCTTGCTATAATCAAGGTAGTTAGTGGAGTGGAAAGAAAGGTAGTGGTTGGATGGGGTGGATGATAATAGAGTGGGAGTTGCAAGGGCATAGCCAGCATATTTTTAGGTGTGCTTTTAGTAAAGTTTTGAAGTGGGTGCATGATGGTATGGAGGTAATTGTGGGTGGGAGGGAGTTCCATAATTTCGGTATGGCACAAGAGAATAGTGCTTCACTAGCAGAGTTATTGGCTTTAGTGATCTGCAAGTGATTTTTGTTGCTGGATCTTAGTGGTCTGGTGGTGCGATAGGGTTGGATTAGATTCTGGAGTGACGGGACATTTAGTGGATGATTTACTAGTTTGTGGGCGAGTGAGAGTTGATACCATTGAAGGAGATGAGGGAGTTCAAGCCAGCCCAGTTCAGCAAGTGAGAGACAGGGGTGACTATGGTAGGATGCCCCTGTGGCGAATTTGGCGATTTTGTTGTAGCAGGTCTCTAGCTTGTTTAGATCGCATTGCCTTAGGTTGGTATATATTGGAGAGGCGTAAAGTAGGGTGGAGATAAGGTGGGAATTTGCTATTGAAATCTTTGCTGCTTTGGTGAGAAGTTGCTTATTTCTGTATAACAGTCCTAGTTTTTTGTGGACTTATTTTATGGTCATGAATATGTGAATGTCAAATTTTAGTTTATTGTCTATTTCCACTCCTAGAAATTTGGTCTGTTAAGTTGGGTATATAGTGGTGTTGCCTTTTGCTGTGATGTTAAAGTGAGAGTTGTTTTGAGTATGTCTCGTGGGTTGAAAGATGAGTAGTTTAGTTTTGTTTGGGTTGAGTATTAATTGGGCATCAGATAACCAAGTTTCAACAGAGGAAAAGGCTTCCTGTATGACTTTTTGCAGTTTGGGTAGAGACTGGGCTGAGCAGATGATGGTTGAGTCATCTGCGTATTGTATGAGTGTGCCATGTTTTGTGGCAGAGGCTAGATTATTGGTGAAAATATAGAACAGTATGAGTCCAAGGATGGATCCTTGGGGAACCCCTATGGAGACAGGTAATTGGGGAGATATGTCATTCTGCCATACAACGGATTGTTGATGGTCAGACAGGTAACTCTGAAACCAGTTGGTGACCGGTTGTGAGAAGGATAGGTTAGTGAGGATAGAGATAAGTTGTTTGTGTGGGACCATGTCAAATGCTTTAGATAGGTCTAGAAAAGTAGCAGAGGAGAGATAGCCATTGTTTTTATGCTGAAGGATGGTGTTAGTAAAGGAGAGTAAGGCAGTGGTGGTGCTATGGTTTGGTCGGAAACCATGCTGAGTATTGGAAAGGAGGTTGTTAGGTTTATAAGCCTAGTCATTCAACCTAAGCCTATTGTGTCTCTCTGTATCATTAACCTTTATTAGGAGAGGGTATGTTGGGAAGTTTCTAGAGGTTATTTGGGGGAATGTTAGTTTGGGCATTACTGTCTCTCATTGTCTAGCAGAGACATGTAGGCCATTCCTGGGGTATATATATCTCATTCCCCATCCATTGTTGAAGGTTGTGCTTAAATAGATTTAGGAATGCACTGTACTTCATAGGGATAGGGCACCTGATTTTAGCATGGGGAGCCTCTGTGACACATATCTCTCACCAACATGTCGTATTTATATCATAAGCAAAATTTAAGTCCTTAGATCTAGTCGTTTTGATGCTGTTTGTTTTGTGGTGTGCAGATGGTTTATCAGAAATGGACATGAAGATGCCTTGTATGCCTGACATAAATTGCCTCTCAGTAACCTATAGGAGTCTGAGTATAGAGAGAGGGCTTTAAGCTGATCTGTATAGTACAATATGTTTATACTCTGGATTCTCCTTTATGGCTATTCCAACTGTTGCATATGCCGGGTCAGGTATACACCAAAGGTGGCAATATACTCAATGATGTGTTTGATAAAGGTCAAAGTGGAACTATAACTTCCTTGGACCTAGATGCCATGCCTTTTCTTATAAGTTGGGGGACATAGAATGATTTTCTTACTGCCTTGGCTACATCTTGGTCAAAGGCCAGATTACTGTCTAAATATTTTCCCAGATTCCTGACTCCCGTGTCAACTCCTAAAGGTGTCTTATCGATGGAGTAATTATCCTTGGTGGCAGTTTCCCCCAAAAGGCACTTTAATGAATTTCTTGGCATTGAATTTTAGTCTGTGACTTTGGCACCAGTCATTTTTCTGCATTTGACCTTCTTCTAAGATGTTTGAGTCATGGGAGGAGTCTATTATAACTCCCACATTGTAGTCATCTGTGAAATTGGTCAACCAAAGGCCCTTGGCATTAGCCTTTACCTCCAGGAAATATATGCCAAATAGAAATAGTCCTTTCACAGAGTCCCAGTGAACCCTGCTGGTAACTGGTCTCTTAGTGGAGGTGGTATCACCAGTCCTTACTCTCTGAGTCCAATCTGTGAACTGGCTAGTAATCCAATGAGTTATGTAGGGGTTGTGTCCAGTAAGTTTGTTAACTATACCCACATGGGGTATTGTATCAAATGCCTTAGACAAGTCCAGGTGGATAGTATGCACCATTTTCCCATAATTCATTGCCTTGTTGGCCTTCTCAAAGAAGTCTACCAGGTTTAGTATGCATGATCTTCCATTCCCAAAGCCTAACTGGACTGGGTCCAGTGTGTGAAATTTGCCTGTGTCTTTGTTAATCATTTCCATGATAATTAATTCCATGGCTTTGCATATTAGAATAGTCAGACTAATAGGTCTGCTGTTTCTGGGAACAGTTAATGGTCCACCCTTGAGTAGTGAGATAACCAATGCTGTCCTCCATTCTCGTGGTATGAAACCTGTTTTGACACTATAGTTGTAAGTGAATCAAGTGGTACTGATAGGTCATGTTTCATGTTATTTGGGAGGCATTCTGGAATATTGTCGTGGCCCACTAAGGCTGTGTTTTTGGCCTTGGCAAGCACTGCCAGGACCTGTTCCTTATTAATAGTTGGGAGGGTTGTGCTACTAGATATTTCATGGGGGAGTTAAGAGGGTTGAGGGATGTAGAATTTGTGATGAATTTGTCACCCAGCAAATTCACTATGTTACTTTGCTCAGTGAAGGTGGCACCACTGACCACCAGTTTAGCAAACTGATGTGTGATGCCTTTGATGTTAGGGACATAGCTGTAGAAGGCCTTGTGGTTGTCTTTAGCCTGTGATGCTATCTTGGCCTCATAACTGGCCTTGTTAAACTTAATTAGTCCATTTAATTCCTTGTTTAGTTTAATTAGATAGCTGCTATCCTTATAGGAATTTCTCTTCCTGGTTTTAGCCATGTCTTTTCCCTTTTGTTATGTACCCTATTAAGGTTAGGATTTCACCAGTGTGGATTGTTTTGGGCTTAATTTTAGAAGGTGCAGCAGCCTCTATACAGCCAATTACATGGCTGTACAGTGTCTCTGAATAATTTCTCATGGGTTGCTGTGAGCTTGGGACTGGGAGGGGCACTGAATTTGATAAACTATCACTTAATAGGATGCGGTTGGCTTTGGAATAGTTTATAACTGTTATAATGTTTGCTGGAGGTTACCAAGTTGATTTTTTTATTTTGAAGGAGACAGCTTTGTTGGCTGTCCTCACCAATGAGGACATGACATTGGGTGGTGGGGTGCGGCACTCTCACTTATTAGTGAGTACCAGGTTCATTATCTTTGAACCTCTGCTGGATAAGTTCACTATCTGGTCAAGAGAATTTGTGTTAATGAATTCCAGGAATCATTGTGTCTGCAAGCATGAGGCAGTGCATGTCTCCAGTCTACTGAGGGGTAGTTTAAGTTTCCCATAAATAGGTTATTTGGATTAATGGTGAGTGTCAACAGTAGGCCTAGGTATAAGTTATGTGATTCAACAGAAATAAAGGGTGATCTATAGCTTACTAGGATATGGTACAAGACTTTGTATATGGTTAATTAAAGGACAAGCAGAAGCTTTGATCACACGCCCCCTGGTTTACTAGATCAGTGCTCTAACATTGAGCTACAGGACCACAGCAAATATGTAAACCTGAGTATAATCAAACCATGCCACATTTATCTATTTTTCTGTCCATCTGGAGTTTTTAAATATATATATATATATATATATATATATATATATATATATATATATACATACATACATATATATATATATATATATATATATATATATACTTTCTTTAAGTCACTTCAAAAAATGCCTAAAACAGTATTTTAAAGAGCACTGGCTTTGTCCCTGTACTAACCCTGATTAATCACTACTTATTCGATGCCTTACTTAAATTAATATTGTATGCATCTCTTGCTCATAATAGCTTGCTGCAACCTGTTGTTTTTGTATACTATTACACACTGGCAAGGATTCAAGAAGCCTCCGTGTAAGAGTTATAACTCTTACATGGAGGCTGCAGTTAAACGGAGTGATATCAGCATGCTTTGCATATTCATGAGAGCATGCTGAATCACACCTAAGTCTAACACGGTCCGTGTAAGACAGTAGGGGGCGTGCCCGTAGGCCGAGCCCTGCAAGCGGACACGCCCCCAGAAGTGTAAAAGTGCCCAAAGTAAACACCCACAACAGAGTCCACGGAAATGTAAATAAACACAACACAACACATGCCCCCACAGACTATGAACATAAAATATATAAATGAACATGTTATATATATTTTTTAAATTGTAAAGATGTTTAACCATGAGTGCGCTCGTTTGCGCGGGCGTGCCTGTAGCACAGCTACAGTTAGCAGTCAGTGGGAAAGCATATAAGAACTAAATATGCAAAATAAGCCAAGAAGCAATAGCGTAGCAGTAGAGATGTTGGCTGAAGAGCAGCCATTCATGGTTCGAGCCCCCACAACACCAATTTTTTTTTTTCAAAATAAGCAGGAAACAAGTCCCTGACAAATATGTACACATAAAACCACAATTTATGTAAAATGTAATGAAATAGCCATTTATATTGAAGACATGTGAGGTAACAAAAGAATAAAAAATGCCAGATGTGCTCATAGCTGAGCTACAGTTTAACAGAGTGAGTGCATCTGCCCGTAGATGAGCAGTGGTTTAACTGGTGCAAAATGAGTGCCCGTAGCTGAGCAGTGATCTAACACACTAAATCTATGTGCCCCTAGCTGAGCTGAGCGGAATATGCATGCCGATAGCCAAATGAGGCTTAAAGCAGCGTACCCCGTTTGCGCAGCTACGCAAACAAGCTAACCGACGGGCAACGTTGAGCAAGCCATATCAAAATTGCCTTTACACAGACACACCCCTCAGCATGTCTAGACAGTCATGAAAAATAAAAAGCAGTGGCCAGGTTCAAACCCAGGATACTATACACCATAGTCAAGGTACCAAACCACTAAGCCATGACAGCAGTACCTAGAAATGCAATAATAGCTAATATATATGAATGAATACAAACTGGAGCACGACAATGCAGGTTTACTGAAGTTGATACAATTCCAAAATGGCCAATCACAGATATGTGTGGGAAAAACGGACTATATAAGCCCCATAGGCGGGAATATACAGCATAAACGATTGTAGAACTGACCTGCAGGCAGAATGACAGGAGTAGGAGAGCGTAGTTGCTTTTGAGCACAGAGGTGGGGTGTTGAGGAGTCCAGTTACATGGTCTGGCTCCTAGTCCATAATCATGAGGCCCAACTCATGCAGGGCCAGGTCCTCTGGGGAGCATACAGAGCTGAGGCGTGGGACCGGTTGGCTCATGATCTCACCAGTGCCACAGGGATTCCAAGGACTGGTGAGCAGGTCCATCACCACCATCTGGACCTGAAGAGACGCAAGCAGGACCAACTGAACCTTTGGATCCAGGAGGCCCGGCAAACACCCAATGCCCCACTACTGAATAAGTAACATTTAATTATATAGGTAAGAAATTAAACTAGCTGATATTATGGAGATGTGTATTCCAATATTACTTCATTTATATTATAGCTGCAGGTGTCCGTTCTGCAAACTGCAGAGCCTATGGCGATAGGCTGGTGCGGTTGCGCCACCAGGCAGGTCAGTAATCCACTACCAGTAACTGTAAAGAAATATAAAAGTATGACAGTCAGCAAAAGAGTGCAGTGTAGTCAGTAAGGAATAAAATCTGCAAGTAACAGTGTGAAAGTGTATGCAAGTATTGCTTGATTACAAAAGTGTGTTTCAGCCTGTAAGTTAAACTGAAAAATGAAACTGTCTGACATATATTCTGAAATAAAAATGCCCTACCCATAAGAAAATAGTACACAACCTGCAGCAGGCTGAAAAGTATAGCTGCAGAAGATGATGAAATCACATGTGTGAAATATATCCCTGTGGAAATACTGAAACATGACAGAAGTGAGACTGCTGGAAAGGATTGTAATAACTACAGGTAAAACATGTCAATAAAGCATAGAAGTAAGTACCATCCTGAATAGTAAAATGAAATCAAGTGAGAGAGTGTGAGAAAGTGTCATGAATCCAGCAATACAGTAGTAATAACCCCTGAATAAAGTATACTGCAGTAAAGACAGAATGAAATGCATGTGAGATTCAAAACCAAACAGCGAAATCTGTTCAAAGTGTTGCTGCATCTGGAATGTGTATCCCAAAATCTGGATATGTTGCTCTCAGTCTGCAATATGCAGATAGGATGATTGTCTGATATACCAAACATCTACACTTGTCTACAGCTATATAAAGCAAATGTAGCAGGATGATGTAGCTGAACAAAGCTAGATATGAATGTGTATGAAGAACCATAAAATGTATTTTGATGTTGCAGTAACAGTCCTATCACCAAGTTGAAATAGTTATCATATAGCAAACTGTAGTTAGAACAGTAGTGTGTATATAACTGTAGCTATTAGAAATGTACAGCATATGTATTGTTATTCGAAGGTGTTAATATTACTTTCTTTACCCCACCCTATAACCACATATAGCCCATTCCATGTGAAAATGGTATGTGCAATCACAATTAACACCCCTGGACGTTTGTCCTGTTGGGTCATATATATTTTCATGTACGTTGATGCATCTGCCCTGTTCATACATCCACACCTGATGGCCTGTTGCCATCAATTACCTCTGCATGTTGTTGGACTGTGTATTTCTGTTCAAATTATGCATGTGTTATGCACGCTGTTCAATGGTGTGAATATCTGGGTGTTTGGTTAATGGGAATACTAATGCATGCTGTTACAACTAATTGTGAATGGTATTATATGTCACTAACCCAAACTGTCATGACATAATGCAAAACATAGGACGACAGGGAAGGCGGGTTCCAGCAGACCCACCTCTCCCACCTCAGCTGGCGAGTGCACCTGGCACTAGTGCCGAGTCCGGACCCTCCTCCGGTGGCCCTGTGCCACCTGCGGGTGGAAGCGCTGCAGGGGATGGGGCTCGCCCCCCCCTCTGCAAGTGTGGCTGGAGGAGAACCACCATTCACCCTCAGTAGCATCCGGACTGTGGTGCATACGGAGATTCGGGACTCTGTTCTCGAGCCCCTACACCAGCTCGAGGCATGGGTGGCGCAACTAATGGGCATGCTTGTTGCCCCGCCTACACAGCCCCCAGCACAACCCCATCCTGGGCAGTGAAGGAACAGTGGCAACTGCCTATGGGTGGGGATATCAGTTCCACTGTTGCCATCTGTGGGCTCATGGGCTCTGGATATCCAAACCTCCGTCCCCGTCAATTGTGTAACCCCCCACATGTGTCATACACCACCTCTGTATGCGTCGTGTTTGTCTTGTCTGTTTACCTACCCAAACTACCTCCTCAGCTGTACTGACTTCCTTCACCTGACATACCACTCTCACCTGAAAAAAAAAAAAGGGGCACTCTGTACCCACAAAAAAATTACGCCCCATACATAGCTGCCCATTCCGCACACATGTCTGCTGGACATGGAACCTATCAATTACAATTGGCTGTACAACAAGTATTATTGTTGTCCTGACACCTCTCTCAGGGGTGGAAGGTTTCAAATGTCACACCAAATTACATACATATGCACAGCTGTTGCTGATGAAGAAATGGGCAGCTATGGGCCTTACCTACATCCCTCCTGCACATCCCAAGCTTGTTTCCCTACTATCTTACCCTCTTTGTGACCCCCTTTTCACCACTTTCCTGTCTCCCCATTTTCTTTTCTTTCAAAGAAAATAGCACGGGTGTGCGCAAGAGTAAGCACATTTAAGCGGTTGTAAGCGTGTGCATGCTTGTGTGCGCGGAGCTAACCACCAGTGCACATGCGTGAGCTCCGCGCAAACCAGCGCTAACCCAGTTACAACTGCTTAAAAGTGCCTTAGTCACTTAGATTGACAGGTCTTGCAGTCAGTTCAGAAGCAAAATAAAATCCCACTGGCAGTCCCGAACCCAGGACCTTGGAAACAGTAGTCTGCATGACTTACCACTAAACCATGTCTCTTACACATGAACATTGTGCTAAAATAAATATATCATGTAATAGTAGGAATGAATGTAGCAAGGTGCTATAGTGACATTATTACCTACTAGCTACCAACTAGAATGGCTGTTTCTGTTCACACACTACTATTATGGAAATCTACTAGTTTTGATAGTAATTCTAAATGGCATGCTTTGTGTACTACACATCTAACAGTAGGCAGAAAGGTATAACACATGCAATGGTAACTATGGAGTCCTGAAAGTATTCACCACTTGCATGGCAGAAAAAGTGTAGTAATACATATGCTCATGCTAACCCACAGTCACAACTGCAGCATACTAGACATTTTAATGGGTGTACCCCACTGATATGTACCATTCCATGAGGCAGATAACAGATGAACCTGAAAGTCTCTGGGGCCTGCTCAGCAGCATACTCAAATACCCTAATAGATGTCAAGGCCCACACCATGGCCAGACCACACTGCATGCTGTAACACCCTAGCAGATATAGCAAGCATGCCAAGGTGTGAATGTACATGGAAAATAGGAAAGCTACAGCAGCACAATACAGTCAGGACACCTAGCAGGCATACAAGTAGTGACTGTAAAGGGCAAATATTGAAGCCTTAGCAACAAAGTGCAAGCAAAAGTGAAAGAAAAGCACACACACACACACACACACATTAACAGCAGTAGTAGTAGTAGTTGTAGGTGTCAGTGTACATACACAGTTAGTACAGGAAACTGGAGAAATGAATGGAGGAATGTTAATCTACAACACACCTGGAAATATGAGAGAGATACCAACCTTTACACTCACAGAACATTGTCCACAGCATAACAGTATGGTCCCTGCCCTTAAAATATGAAAGGGCTATGCCTATCTCACATACCTTTTTATAGCACTGTTCTGAAATCACAGTGAGAACTGCAATCAGTGCACAACTGTCTGCATGCAATTAGCAAATGCTGGCTAACAATTGGTGCAGAGGCCATCACATGGGCATATGCAGATACCTACAAAAGTATGCTGCACTCCCAGTCCACACATGCAATACTTTCATTGCACCCTGAGAAGGACGTGAGAGACAGACAGACAGACAGAGAGAGAGAGAGAGACAGACAGAGACAGAGAAAATTGCAATTAAGCAGACACAAACAAATTGTTCAGCAACAGCCACCTGAAAGCTGACAACTGGGAAGTGGAGCAGCAGGACAGAGAACCAGACGGCAACACAAGCAGCTGTGACAAACACAGGTAATGTAAAGTAATACTAAAAAGGTCTACATACTGTGAACCTTCCATATGTGTCATCGGTCTGTATCCATATGTATATGAAGATGTGTAATGGACAGGGGACATAAAGCAACTATCAGTGAAGGCTGTACATACATTTGTATGTGAGAGCATCTATGTGCACATATCAATGTTGGTTGATTGTAGGTTGTAGTGCCATGTACAAAGTAGGTTTCACAGTTATGTATGTTTAGCAGTATGTTAGTGTGTGTATACAGTATGGTAGACAAACATGTTGATATACCTGTCTATCATATGGATACGTATGTATGTCAACATATGTATGTGTGTATATATATATATATATATATATATATATATATATATATATATATATATATATATATATATATATATTTATATGATATGCATTATATGTATACATACATAGAGAGAGATGTAGGAATACATAGACAGATGTAGATAGAATATTGTACAAACATATATATGTAATGCACACATACAGATATAGATATATGTAGATACATATACATAGTCAGACTGATCTGACTATCTACACGTATGACTGTATATGTCGACCTTCAACACACCCTGTCCCACCCCCTCTGTCACTCTCACCCCTTTGTGTCCCCCCTCCACATCTATAGCAATATATGTACATCAATATATATATATATATATATATATATATATATATATATATATATCTATATATATATATATATATATATATATATATATATATATATATATATATATATATATATATATATATACATACATATATATATATATATATATAGAGAGAGAGAGAGAGAGATGTATATAAATTCTGAGTGAGGCACATGTGTACAGATGGATTGCAACAGGTGCCTGGTGACAAAGGCATGGAGTGAACACCAGTGTCAAAACCGGAGTACCATACCACATTTCAAATCACCTACACCAGTAACCACCAGATATGAGATTGACTGCCCACCACTGCATGTGTCAGGGGTGAACAGGGTCATAAATGTGTACAATAGTGGCCCCAATGATATTCACAGTGGCACACTATCCCTGGAATACCTGCACATGATATGTGTCAGCGAATATGGTGTGTCAGCTATGGACATGCAGGTCAGTGTACCCCTCCACACCACATAATGGATGCCATGGTATGGACCTCACATGACAGCTACAGATATGGAGAAGGACACAGTGACATGTACAACACTGTGACAATGCACTCAAACACATTACCAATGCACAGTGACTGACAACACCACAGAGTACACATATACTACCCACATAGAGGTTACCACTCCCGGATTTACATATGTAAGGCACACCCATGACAGATGTCCAACAACCATAGTAACACCTCACACCATCCACAACCTAAATGACTGCTGTGTGTCATCCGTGCCACTGCAATAGAGTGCACATGCGGAGGTAAAAGTTCCTACCCACAGATAAGACATACCCTGCAATAAACCACACAGTGTTAAGAAGCAAGACTCCCCATGAGTACATGTCACACATACCCCTGCTGAATGTTAGTCAGATAGGTAATATGCCATATGAGTCACCCTGTGTAACTGTGTGACAGCAGCAGGTACCATCACACCACATGTGTCACAATGGTCAGGGTAGCAGAACAGTACGCTGCTGTAGTCCCAGGGGCAATAGCATATTGTATAGTATTGTATTGTAATGTAATGTATTGTGTTGTATTGTATTGGTATGTTGAGGTGCCTCCTTCGTGGACTGGAATCACTGCTGCTGTGTGCCAGTGTACAGGTACATTTCCTGTAGTCAGGCTAGTGTTACATAGCACTTCTATATGTGTGTTTAGCTCCTGTCAGAGTTTATGTAGCATGCAACTGGGGATACCATCAGGTCCCATTCATGTTGTGTATTCTGCTGTCCTGAGGGTGGCTCTCACCTGGACATCTGTGATGACAGGGAGGTTACAGTCAGCTGGGATAACTATGTCTTATTTTGGGGGAGAGGGTGGGGTGACACCTGCACTGAACCTGTCTGCCACAATGTTGTCAATATCTGTGGTGTCAGTGAAATATTTGCTGTTATGTACTAACTATGGGCATAGAGGATGGATCCTGGCCAGGTTGCTAACATAACTGAAGAAGGCCTTCTGGTTATCTGTAGTGTCCCTCTTGATTTCCCTCTCAAAGTTGCCCATGGATGTTTGTATGATGGAAAATAGATCCTTACTAGTGCTGCTCAGACATGCCCTCCCTTTATGGAATTATGTTCTGTCTTGCAGTAGCTTCCATCTTCTGTAATACAATCTGTCTATGGCTGGGGTCCACCAGACAGGATGCTGTCCCTTTGTGGAGAGTGTCTTGGTCATATATGGGATTGCATGATCCATGCATTCTCGGAGATGTCTGTAGAAAGCAATTGTGTAGGGGTCAGCATTGTGGGTTGTATCTGCCACTGGCCCAGTGGGCTGAAAGGATACCATGTCACTGTTACAAAGTGTAAAGTTTGCATCTGTAATGTTATTCACTATAGTCGTTTGTGCTGGTGGTGGAGGTGGGATATGTATATCCAGGGCAATCAGTGTGTGGTCAGCTCACAGTAGTTGATGATGTAGGCCATACAGTACCTAGATACAAACCCTCAGAGTGAGGAGGTGCTCTTGACCTGAATCAGTGTTCTGACTGCTGAGGTTTGGTAGTATGTCTTATGGAGTGTGCCAGGTACTGTTGCACAGTTGCTGGCTGAGCACTGATACCTGGCCATTTACATGTGTATCCACCAATAGACAGACAGATGCTATATATGTGAGATATGTTGTATCATAACAGTCGAGTAGCATGTGTAGTATGTGTGCCAAATTCTGCTGACATATATTGCTGATATCAGGTTATTTTCTTTCTCAGGTACATGGCCCACCCGCAGAATCCCACTTACTCCACAGCTGAGGATGAAGAGAGACACCAAAGCCTGGTGCAGGATTATGCAATACTCTTTTCCTGCACCAGCCAGAATCAGCAGGAGAGGGCTGCACCATGGCAAGACCTTGTCCGTCGGGTAAATGACATAGGCACGCATAATAGGACATATGAGCAGGTACGACATCACTGCAGTAATTTAATCAGACATGTCCGTCAGCGTGCGTTGGATATCCACAGGCAACAGGTCGCCACAGGTGGTGGGGTGGCTACACATCCCCCACTCACCAGACTGGGAGGACTACTCATGAGTGTAGTGGCTCCAGTCCGCCAGCAACAACAACAGCAGCAGACATGCATTATGATGGAGGCTGGAGCCACGCAGCAGCAAGACAGTGAACGTGCAGGTAATATGCCATATGTATAGTTGACTGTTGTGTACACTGGTAGTTAATGCATGTGTGAGGTGTGTCCTTGGTTTGTAGCTGTCACCATAGTATTTAATGTGCAAGTGTGATATCCTCAATATTAGCAGCTGACCTGTGAAAGGCGACTGTTGTACTACTGACCTGTATCATACTCAGTAACAATGGCACAGTTGTGCCCACTGACATTAGTTTCTTCACGTCTGCAGGTCCCTCTGGTATAACAGCAATGCAGCTAATCCGTGCTGGTAAGTGTGTATTAACAATTCCTGTAATAGTCTTGATAGTAATAGTACTATTTGGCTCACTTAGTAGTGCTCTTTGTATGCATGTAGGTGTGTCTGTGTCAGTGTGTTGATATCATGCATACTGAGTACTGTACAATTGTGTGAAACTGTGTGCATGTGTGCATGTGTGCACCTGTGCATGTGTGCATGTGTGCACCTGTGCATGTGTGCACCTGTGCATGTGAGCATGTGCACATGTGTGCACCTGTGCATGTTTACATGTGTGCACCTGTGCATGTGTGCATGTGTGCATGTGTACATGTGTGCACCTGTGCATGTGTGCATGTGTGCACCTGTGCATGTGTGCATGTGTGCGTGTGCATGTGTGCATGTGTGCACCTGTGCATGTGTGCATGTGTGCACCTGTGCATGTGCATGTGCATGTGCATGTGTGCATGTGCATGTGTGCACCTGTGCATGTTTGCATGTGCATGTGTGCATGGGCATGTGTGCATGTGTACATGTGTGCGCCTGTGCATGTGTGCATGTGTGCATGTGTGCATGTGTGCATCACTGGTAATGTGTAGACATTGTAAACTGTGTTTCCTGTTTTCCTCCCACAGGTTCTGGTGCTGCTCTGGTGTCATGTAGCAGGGAACCTGAATCAGGTGCCGTGGGTAGTGATAATGATGACATCTGTGTAATGGCACAGGAAGGTATGCCAGGGTCCACCATTGGTCAGCCGTTTGACAGCACACAGCTGTCGACCCCATCAATGCACACAGTTATCCTGCCAATACACCCTTTGTCACCAATGTCCATAGGTGATGGACAGCATACAGTGGGCATTGACCAGGGTAATGTGGTATCTGTGGCACATGCCTCTCCACACAGCAGCCATGGGCATGGCCCAGAGATGGTACCACACAGACAGATGTCCAGGGGTACACGTGGGAGCATCCGTGGGCGTACTGCCCCTGTCAGACGTGCCCACAGAGGTCTTACAACCTCAGCTATGTTTCGGGCTGTCATGCAGGCACAGTCACGTATGAAACGGTACACCAGACAGGGTCTGAGGGAGATGACAGCATGTCGCACAGCCATGACTGACAGTATGCGTGACATTGCGGCTGCCATCCGTGATTTCACCGATGTCATAGACAGACGTTGTGGGGACATATTAGACTGGTTCCACAACTACATGTCCATGAGCCAGGGCGATTGTGGGCAGTTGAGGCGTCGATGTGGCCATATGCCAGCAACAGCAGCAGCTGGCAGTCGTCGCGGATGACAACAGGGCTGCGGCCGCCCCAGTAGTGCCAGCAGCAGCCCCAGCAATGCTGGGTCTGTGCTGTCAACAGACCTCCCCAGGAGACCACGAGCACGTGGCTCTGGCCAGGCATGACAGGGATCTGTGTCCAGTCAATGAACACCTGCTTCTGATGACAGTACCCATTCTAGGTTGGTACCGGATACGGTCCGTAGCACCCCTGCAAGGCACAGGTACCGTGTCCGTGGCCAGAGACACTGATCTGTATGACCTGGCAGGTACAGTCTGTGGCTGTCCACAAACACCAGTATATGGCAGCCATGAGGTGGAACTGTGTGCATCCATACTCACATGCAAATTGACAACACCTAGGGCTACCGCAAACACGCACACACTGCATCAACGTTGCCCCACCTTCTACTGCTGTCCCTCACCAACACACATACACATACATGTCAATCGGTAGTATCGGTGGCTGACTCAGACATACCAAGTTCACACCCTGTGCATATGATGAAACTGTGCCACCTCCTGCAATCTGTAACAACTGTGCAGGTACAGGTTAACATGTTGTTGATGCACAGGGTGACCACATAAATGTGTAGTAATAGTATCATGTTGTTAACAGTACTGTGTGCTGAATTAATTGTGGGTATATCACAGCATGCCTGATGCAGTAAGTGTGTGATTGTCATGTACTGTTGTCTACACCCATGGTAAGTACCATAGTGTATCATCTGCACATGTTGGCATACTGGTGGTAATGATGTCAACAGAAGGCTACATACATAGGTAGCACAGGAGATAAGGTAATGAATGTAGTAATACGCAATGATGGACATGTGAATTGCAAGTGGCATGTTGCCCACACTTGACTCTGCAATGCAGATGTTTGAGGATGTTGATATGTGTGCAGTACTACACAAATGGTACAGGACACACAGGAGCACCCTAGCACTGCATGCTCACATCTCATACAATGCTAGACAGCCCCAACACACAAAACTAACTGTCACAGGAGGGAGAGTCCCCATATATGTCAGAATACTGTGGTGGCAGGCCAGGTAGCATACATCCTACTAAGTATGGAACCACTGAGTGAAGGCTCAGTGTCTGTTATTTGACATGTGTACTACTGCAGGTATGAGCACATGGGTTTCCATCCAGTTATTGTACATCCTGAAAGTACATGGTCTGTACACTTGTGTGCGCTGAGATTGGACCCTAGCCATCTGACCCGTGTATTTCCATGTACATGTGCATAGTGCCTGCATATTTGCAGTGTTACCTACTGGAAGTGGTACAGCTTGTTTGTTGTACAATGGACTACATGCAGCCCTGTTTACTGTAGCTTTGTTTGCATGCATGTTTGCTTGCAATTACCCTGGAATACTGATCACACCTGCAATGCATAGTTATAGAGCTTCTGTGGACTCCTAGTGCCATATGCATAGCTTACTATATGTATGTCCATGTCCCACTTGACAGGATGTCACTGTTTGTCCTGTTCACATGTACATTGCCTGTGACACAGTGCATATGACTTACCTGGCATGTGTCCACGTGAGCAGTCATATATGCTACTGCTAACTAATCACAGGCACTACACCTTCACATATTCATCTTCTGTTAAACTACCTGCTTTGCTAGGGACGGCCTGCACCTGTCACCCCTGGGCTTTCAGGTACTGGCAAAGGCTCTTGCTACCCCCATAGTGCCTATGTTAGGCAAGGCTCAAATGACAAACCCACCTTCATGGGTATCACAAGGGATAAGAAACTAAGAGTAATGCTACCCAACGCCAGAAGTCTAAACCTCCAGATGCATGCACCTGAAACTCTCCTTGGCATGGAGAACATCGATATCTGTGCAGTAACAGATGCCTGGTTCAGGGCTACTGAGAGTACACCAGCACTACCAGGTTTAACCTGGTTGATTTCTTTGAAACAGTCACCAAGGCCATTGACGAGGGGAAGGTGGTTCACACAGCCTACCTGGACTTCGCAAAAGCCTTCACAACAATACCCCACTTGGGCATTCTAGAGAAACTCACCAGCTTAAATATAAGCCCCTATGTCACTAGATGGATTGCACAGTGGCTCAAGGACAGAACCCACATGGTTAGAATTGCTGGAGCCATGCCAGACTCCAAACCAGTTACGAGTTGTGTCCCACAAGGCTCAGTCCTGAGACCTCTCTTGTTTGGTATATATTTATTGGAGGTACAGGCCAACACGGACGGAGTGTGGCTGACCAGATATGCAGATGACTTCGAACTGGCCACCATAATCGACTCTTCAGTCAAAACAAGCATCTTCCAAAGGGGCATCATAGAAACAGACAACTTGTGCCAGAGCCATGGCCTTCAGCTGAACAGTGTTTAGAAAGGGAAATGTGCATCCTGTAGTCTGTTCACCTAGTTGCCAAAAGGGACATTTCCCTCACACACACTAACCCCCCTCAGCCAAAAATGCACACTTGCAGGATTCAAACCTCTATCTGACTATGTTATGACACTTGAGACAGATGCATTAGCAAAGTGTGCTATTTGCATTAGTGAGAGGTTTCCCTTCTCTTGCTGTACTTATAGGGTGCTGACATCATCAGTGTTTAGAAAGGGAAATGTGCATCCTGTAGTCTGTTCTCCTAGTTGCCAAATGGGACATTTTCCTCACACACAATCCCACCCTCAGCCAAACACACACACTTGCCATTTGCAGGATTCAAACTCCTACCTAACTATGTTATGACACTTGAAATGGACGGATTAGCAGAGCACACTATTCGCATTACTGGGAGGTTTCCTTTCTCCTGCTATACTTATAGAGTGCTGACATCATCTGTGTTTAGAAAGGGGTATGTGCATCCTGTAGTCTGTTCACCTAGTTGCCAAAAGGGACATTTTCCTCACACACACTATCCCCTCTCAGCCAAAAACACACACTTGCTCAAACCCTTATCTGACTGTTATGACACTTAAGATGGACACATTAGCAGAGTGTGCTATTCACATTACTGGGAGGTTTCCCTTCTCTTGCTGTACTTATAGGGTGCTGACATCATCATTGTTTAGAAAGGGATATGTGCATCCTGTAGTCTGT
Organism: Protopterus annectens; assembly: GCF_019279795.1. NCBI lineage: Eukaryota > Metazoa > Chordata > Ceratodontiformes > Protopteridae > Protopterus > Protopterus annectens. The sequence goes on along the minus strand of NC_056726.1, from coordinate 1,177,067,265 downwards.
TCACCTAGTTGCCAAAAGGGACATTTTCCTCACACACACTAACCCCCCTCAGCCAAAAACACACACTTGCACACTTGCAGGCTTCAAACCCCTATCTGACTATGTCATGACACTCGAGATGGACACATTAGCAGAGTGCGCTATTCGCATTACTGGGAAGTTTCCCTTCTCTTGCTGTACTTATAGGGTGCTGACATCATCAGTGTTTAGAAAGGGAAATGTGCATCCTGTAGTCTGTTCACCTAGTTGCCAAAAGGGACATTTCCCTCACACACAAATGAATCCTCTCAGACAAACACACACACTTGCCCTTTGCAGAATTCAAACTCCTACCTAATTATGGTTATGACACTTGAGACGGACGCATTAACAGAGCGTGCTATTCACATTACTGGGAGGTTTTTCTTCTCCTGCTATACTTATAGAGTGCTGAAATCATCGGTGTTTAGAAAGGGGAATGTGCATCCTGTAGTCTGTTCTCCTAGTTGCCAAAAGGGACATTTCCCTCACACACAAACGAATCCCCCTCAGCCAAACAGACACACTTGCCATTTGCAGGATTCAAACTCCTACCTAATTATGTTATGATACTTGAGATGGACACATTAACAGAGCACGCTATTCACATTACTGGGAGGTTTCCTTTCTCCTGCTTTACTTATAGAGTGCTGACATCATCGGTGTTTAGAAAGGGGAATGTGCATCCTGTAGTCTGTTCTCCTAGTTGCCAAAAGGGACATTTTCCTCACACACAAATCCCCCTGAGACAAACACACACATTTGCAAGATTCAACCTCCTTACCTAACTATGTTATGACACTTGAGACGGACGCATTAGTGGAGCGCTATTCACATTACTGGGAGATTTCCCTTCTCCTGCTTTACTTATAGAGTGCTGACATCATCGGTGTTTAGAAAGAGGAATGTGCATCCTGTAGTGTGTTTTCCCAATTGCCAAAAGGGACATTTCTCTCCCACAGACTTACACACACACCAACCCCACGCACAGACTGACGATTTGCAGGATTCAAACCCCTACCTAATTATGTTATGATACTTGAGACAGATGCATTAGTAGAGCGCGCTATTCGCATTACTGAGAAGATTTCTTTTCTCCTGCTGTACTTATAGAGTGCTGACATCATTACTGTTTAGAAAGGGGAATGTGCATCCTGTAGTCTGTTCTCATAGTTGCCAAAAGGGACATTCCCCTCATATACAATTGCACACACACGACCCCACCCTCATTCAAACACACACACACTTACCATTTATTTGCAGGATTCCAACCCCTACCTAACTCTGTTATGACATTTGAGACGGACGCATTAGTAGAGCGCACTATTTGCATTATTGGGAGGTTCTCTTCTCCTGCTATACTTATAGAGTGCTGACATCATCAGTGTTTAGAAAGGGGAATGTGCATCCTATAGTGTGTTTTCCCAGTTGCCAAAAGGGACATTTCCCTCCCACAGACTTGCACACAGACTAACCCCAATAACACACCCTGAGCATTTGCAAGATTCAAACTCCTACTTAACTATGTTATGACACTTGAAACAGACGCATTAGCGGAGCATGCTATTTGCATTACTGGGAGGTTTCTTTTCTCCTGCTGTACTTATAGGGTGCTGACATCATCGGTGTTTAGAAAGGGGAATGTGCATCCTGTGGGGAGGCAGACGCCAAGCACACTCGGGCTTAGCTGTCATTCCCTAGGGCAAACAGCCTAGTGTTAACCTCTACACCCATATTTTTAATTGTCAAATGCACATTATTTGTTGCTGATAGACTGCACGTCTTTATTGCCATAGCATTCCCTGTTTGTATGAACAACTTGTGCATCTGTGGAAGATGTTTGCATATGGGAGGGATCCACTATATCACGTATGTCTCTGTAGTCATTTAACTGTGTGCACTGGGCAGACTGCTGTAATGTGGTTGGTTCCTGGAATAACACGTAAAAATACCAGATATGTGTGTCCAACTGCTAAATTGAGGTTTGGCCTAAGTGTGTGAGCATGCCCAGTTCAGCCTTCCCATGGCATGTTGTCTGACATATGTCTCATTTATCAAAGTGTGTGAGCATGCCCAGTGTGAGCATTCCATATGTTGGACTCTGCAGCCCACCACATTTGTGGATGAGTGTGAACTTTAACAAATATCACCCGTTTATGGTTGTGTGTTGTGTGTCATGTTGTGTAGTTACTGTACAACTGCTTTGTGTGAACACAACAGGATTATACTGTGCCTGCAGTGTTTGCATGGGATACTTTGCATACAGTTGTCAACATCCTTTCACACTGACCTAACACTGTAGTACTGTATAGTGCACTGGTAGTACTTTGACTGTGGTGGACAGTATCCTGGGCTTTAGTGCTATCACTACTTTACATTTCGATAGTGAGCACAACAGCCTGGTTATGGGCCAGTTGTGTACATCTGACCATGTTGCATTCTGTTCAGATATGAACTACTTAAACCAGGCTTGTCCAACATTGGTAGTGTATTCCACAACATAGGTGTACATTTGCAAACACTAGCGATGTGCCCTAGTCCATGTCTAATGCTAGTTGGAGAGTGTGTTTGTCCTTCAACACACATTGTAAGTGGAATTTGCCATGACATATGTCATGGTTAGTATACTATGCCTCTGTCTACCTGTGACATGACAGTGATACCCAGGATAAAGCTACCATCTCCCACCCACTCATCAAGATTCCTATTGGGTAGCCTGTACTGGGAGTTCACTCATGGGTGGGGGTGGCGTCTGTGTTATGGATCATGCAGTACAGCTTGTCCTATGTAAGTCAGTGCTGGGGTTCAGGTCTCTCATGTGCATAGCTCACTGCCATTCAGATTGTACAAGGTGCAGCATGTTTATTGATACCAGCAACACAGGCAACACATAGCATCTGTGCAAGCTCTTTGATACTCCTGGTGAGGTACTGTTGGGGACTTTACGGTTGATGGAGGTGTCTGCTGAGGTACTGACAACCTTCATGATTAGGTGGGTATATGGTATGTTTCTGTAAACACTACAGCACATGTTTGTCCAATCCAGGATATCTATCACCTTGTGTCCCCAGGTCTCTCATTACATGTTAACTACATAATGGGTTAACACCTATGTGGTAACTGGTGGGCACTTACTGTATATCCACGGGGGTTGACTATACACTTTTCTGCAATTAGCTTGCTGACATGGCTATGGCACCAGTTGTCTGTTTCTATGTGGCCCTTTCATGGGATGCTTGTGTCAGCTGGTGGATCATATATGGTGAGCAGTTTGTAGTCCTCTGCAAACATGTTCAGACACAGTCCTTCCATGTTTGCCTGTACCTATGGGACATATATACCAGACGAGGGAGATCCCAGGACCAAGCCTTGTGGGATGCCAGTTATATCTGCTTTGTAGTCTGACATGGCTGCAGCATGTCTGACCTTGTCTGTTCTGTCCTTGGTCTGGTTTGCAACCCCTCTACTGACATAGGGGTTTATATTTAAGCGGGTGAGCTTATCTATAATGAACACGTAGGGCATTGTATAGAAGCCTTTGCAAGGTCCAGCTACGCTGTGTGGACCACATTGCCCTCATCAATGACCTTAATGACTGTTTCAATTGAGTCAAACATGTTTAGGGGCAGGATCTGCATTTAAGAAAGCCACACTGGGTAGGGTCCGGTGTCAGTAGGTCCCCAATATCTTTATGTCTGTGGTACATGCTGATCCTTTCCATAGCTGTGCAGACCGAGCTTCTCAGGATTCTGGGGTAGTAGTTTTCAGTATCCATTCAGGCAACACCTTTGTTGAGAAGGACCACTGTTGTTGTACACTGCTCTTTGGGTACATATTCTGTGGTAAGGCTGACATTGAGCAGTAGTGTGATTTGGCATTCCATTCATCTTGGAGTCCATGTTGCACTCAGCCCAGGACACCATCTCATACCATTGCTGCTGTGTGTTTTGCTTTGTAGATGCTGGCTGTTACCTCAGCATCTGCAATGTCAGGGGGCCAGCATTCTGCTGGGATAGATATTCTGCATTCTGGGGGTTGCACTGCACCTGTCAGGATGTATGTTGGCAATATGTGTGTGTGTATGAACCTATGAACCTATGCAGATATACCCCAGGGATTACTTCAGCGTCACTGCTTGACAGAGGCACAGCAAAATGATAGGCATAGTTTTTATTCAAACTAAAAGGGTGGGTGGAAAGCCACATAACTATGGGCTAGGCTTATAAATGCCCTTGGGCAGATAGCCTAGTATGAACCTATGAACCTATGAACCTATATTTGTGTGATTCAGAGCATATCTGTGAATTCCCAACACGGTTCCTACCATCAGTTGTGAAAGCCTTGGGATTATCCTTAGTGTCCTGTACAATTTGTATCTTCATAGGCTCATAGGTTCATACTAGGCTATCCACCCTAGGGCATTTGTTAGCCTAGCCAGTGTGTGTGTGGCTTTTGCCACCTTGCTATGTGAATATTATGGCCATTTATGATTTGCTTTGCTGTGCCTCTGTCTGGACATGACACAGTGAAGACCCCAGTGTAACTCTACAATCATCCATCCACTTGGCAAGATTCCTGTTGAAGAGTGTCAGTGAGGGGCTCTGCCTAACATGGAGTGGGATTCTGGTCCAGGGTGTGGGGAGCCTCTGGATTATGTATCTGTCCCACCAGCACATCCTATTTCATTATTTGTTGAGGTTGACATCTCTCACTCTCACAGCTCCGATGGCTTTGAGTTTTCTGGGGTGGAGCATGTCCATTACTCCTGTGTTGGGCATGGCCTTCTACAACAGGCATGCAATGCCTCTGTGTAGGCAGTATGTGACTGCATTCAGCTGGGGTGTCTACAGCCAGGCAGCATATGACATATATTTGAGACCCTTTATCCTCTTGGTGAGGTACCTTTGAGGTCTTTCTAACTGCTGCAGGTGTCAGGTAAGGTACATCCCATATGAGGCATTGTACTAGATTATGGGTGTGATAAGAGAACAGTATAGGGGCACAATGACCTCTGTTGACATAGATGTGAATCCTTTCCTGATACGGTGTCAAATGTAGACAGTCTTCCAAGCCACATTGGCAATGTGAGTGTCACATAACAGGTTACTGTCCACTTGTGTCCCTAGGTCCCTGATTACTCCTTCCATACATAATGGTTTACCACCTATGTGGTAATTTGTGGTACCTTGTTTGGTATTTGGTGGGACATTCATACTGCCCAGTGTCTTCAGGATGGCTGGGTGGGGTTCCTGTGTATGAGAGTGTGGTCTGTAGCATGCTACAGACTGTACAGCAGTCTTGCCTACAGTTAGTTGCACATGGGTGGACTCCAATGCCTTGTGCATTGTCAGTTACCTGGACATATGGGTGTCTGTGCTGAATATGGATACTCACCCTCCTTTTATGTTTTGTTCCAGGTTTTGGGGCCATGACACATGATATGTGGTATAACCTGGTAGTGCTGGTGTGCTGTCAGGAGGCTTGCAGCAGATTTCTGTCACTGCAAAGACATCGATGTTCTCCATACTGGGGATGGCCTTGGGAGCATGCATATTGGGGTTTACACATCTGGCATTGGTCAGCATTACCCTTATGTTTCTTTCCACTTATGTTTTCTAGGGTGGTGGGTTAGTCTTTTCAGCCTTGCCTACAAAAGGCTCTATGGAGGTGGCAAAGGCCTTATCCAATATCCAGACGCCCAGGGGTAACAGGTGCAAGCCATCCCAAGAACAGCTGCGTGGCTTGTCAAGCATGACATCCCAAGCAGACAGACATTGGATCCCCTTGGAATGACACCAGTAAGTGTGCCACTTGCTATGACTGATCATTCCGTGTTTGTACTGTGGCATTATTCTTGGTAAGGGTAGGATGCTGCAAACAGTGAGTGTCATACCGGCCTGGACTACATAATCAGAGAGCTCATCTATGTCTCTTTTCATGTAGTCTAGGGAGGTACATCTCAGGTCATTCACACCAGCATGGACTATGACTGCATCATATTTCTACTTGCTTTGGGTGACCTGCATACTTCTGTTATGTGGTGTATTGTGGCAGCCTACAGGCAGCTTACTGTACCCTTTCCCTTGTTCAGTCTGGTGTGGGACAGCAGTGTGTCTGACTATGGAGTCACCGATTACAACTGTATCAGGCATGTTGTTTCTCCTTCTGGCCTGTGACTGTTTGGCACACCAGCTTTGTGTACTATGTGTTGCATGTGCTATGTTTGGAGGTTGTTTTATTGGGTGTCTGCTTTAGAGGCCTCTGTTGGTGTGCTGTGTTTGTAATTTGTGCCTCCGGGAATGTTTTTCTGTGTTTATGTGTTTGGTTTGCAGTTGTGATAGGTCTATGTGGGACTGTGTATGTGGTGTGTGCGGTTACCTTCTCCTCCTGACTAGTTTTGGGAGTACTGAGTTGAGGGAGCTCAGCCTCCAGTTTGGATAGATGGTTGCATCTCTCACATATATTTGTATTTCTTGGGTGGAGTTGGAGGTTGTCTGTGTACTTGGGGCAGGTGTAACATTGCCTCAGGATTCACAGATTCAACTTGTTGTGGCTGGCCTTAGTGGATTGTATGTGTGGACATATTTTATTGCCATACTACTGATCAGTGATTACTTCATTGTTTATGTTTGCTCTGTCATGTAGTAGCTTCCTCATTCTCTTGCATGGTTTGGTTATGGCTGGTGTCCACCATGCCAGATGCCTGTGTGTATGGCATTGTGTCTTGTTTTAATTTAGGATTGCATAATCCAAGCATTCCTGGCAGTGTTCATGGAATGGCTGTATTACAGGTTCTGAGGTGTGGCCCATATTTTGCACCTGCACAGGACCTTTAATGGATTCCACATCAGTTTGGAGGAGTGCAAATATTGCTTTACACATGTTTTCCACTGTGGTTTTCTGGCTAGGGACTGTGGTCAGGATTTGTATATCCAGTGTGATTACTCTATGGTCTGGTTTTACCAGTGAGCAATACACTTCTCATCTTGCCATCCAGGACCCATGTTGCTGATTATCACATCCAGTATGCTTACCCCTCTTGTGGGAGTGGTACGTTGTTCTTGGGCCTTTTGGTTTATGGATTCTATGAACTTTTGTCCTACACTGTTGGAGCTAGTATAATGCTCCCAGTCTATGTCTGGGTATTTTCAGTCACCCAATATAATGTGGTTTGGAGGACTTGATATATTCATGTATTCCAGAATAGGCCAGGTGCAGTTCCTGGTGTTGGGACAGTAGTCTGTAGCAGGCTATAAACTGGGGGCAGTTTTAGCCACTGTTACTTGACCATGGCTAGTCCATGCTGCTTCTTGTTGTGGTACCAACATGGGGGTGTGGTTATCCTTGACAATTCTTGCTAGTCACCCTCCTTTTGTAGCTTGTTCCATGTTTTGAGGCTGTACAGCACAGTATGAGGTGTAACCTGGTAGTGTTAGGGTGCTGTTGTGAGCCTTGACTCAGTTTTCTGTTACAGCACAGATATCAACATTCTCCATACTGGGTGAGTTTAGACTGCATGCATCTTGCTGTTTCGACTTATCCCTTATCTTATTCTTATCCCATCTGATACCTATGGAGATAGGTTTGTGTTTTGAACCTTACCTATTCAGGGCACACTGTGGGTAACAACAGCCTTTGCCAGTATCCATACGGCCTGCACTGATAGGTGCATGCCAGTCCTAGCAGGTGGAGCATCATGTCATGCTCAGCATGTCATCCCAGACTGGCACACATTGGATCCCCTTTGACTAACTGCGATACTTCAGTCAATTATTGCACTTGATCATCTCATTGTCATATTGTGGCATAATGCTTGGTGAGGGTAGGATGTTAGTCAGGGTCCTCAGGTGTGCATATAGTGCATGGTGTTACATTACTTAACACATGGCATTCATGCCTCAGGTGGTGCTGCAGGGCTGCCTCTGTCGGATGCGCATATTACACTTCCCTGTACATGTTTGTGAGCAGGTCATGTCATTGTAGGCATCCATGTTATAATTTGAGTGAGTCAGAGGGGGTATCATTCCCTGGGTTCCTACTGAGCCAGTGTATGTGCTATGCGTTGCCTCTTTGCCAAGGCCAGGGCATACTGGGCACGCCTCCTTCTGCCTACTGGGACAGGCTCAGGTTGTTCCTCCTCCGAGTCATGCTCTGCCTGTCATGGCCTTGACAATGGTGGGGGGCTGTTTGGCCCGGCCCTATGCTGGTCCTGCTGCAGCTGTTTTCACAAGATCATATTATATAGCATAGCACATACCATGACAATTTGGGTACATGTAGTTGGTGTGTACTGCAAGGCTCCACCAGATGTGTCCAGACACCGGAACCATGACTTGAGCAGCCCAAACACATGCTCTATTACATTACGTGTTTGTGCGTGTGCCTCATTATGGCGTTCCTGTTCAGGTGTGTGTGCATTTCTGATGGGTGTCATCAGCCACAGCTCCAGTGCATAATCTGCCTCCCCCACTAGGTGTCCGTGTGGGATGTCCCCATTGGCAAATGTCTGGTACAGCTGTGTCAAATGCCAGATGTGGGAATCATGGTAGCTCCCAGGACAGCCAGCACACACATTCATTATTATGCCCTGGGAATCACACACGACCTGGCAGTTGATGGAGGGGAAGCCCTTGCTGTTGATGTATGCCTTACCCTGCTCACCGGCTGGTGCTTTGATGCATATGTGCGTGCAGTCTATTGCACCCACTACCTCAGGGTATTCTGCTATTTGCTGGAAGAGACGCATGTTGCTGGCCAATACCTCACGGGCATTGGGTGAATATACATGATCACCGACATGTGCTGACATGGCATCCAGGAACTGATGTAGTACCCTGGAGGCTGATGCCTGTGATATCCCCATTATATCACCAGTTGGTCTCTGGAAGGTACTTGTTGCTAGTATTCTTAGGCCAACACATACCTTGGTTTCCACTGGGATGGGTTTCCCTCTGTTGGTTCTGTGTGTGAGGCGTGGCCTTCACAGCTCCACTATTTGCTGCAGGAGGTCTCTGTCCACTCTATAGCGCTCTACTATCGCCAGCTCATGTAACCCGTGGTAGGTGACCCTGGGCCTATACACTCTTCTCCGTTTCCTCACTGTGGGTTGTCTGGCACCATCTGCATTGTCACCACCCTCAGCAAGTCGCCTATGTCTCATTATGACAGCTATGGCAGCCCCTAACATTTCTGCTCTGAATTCAGCTTTTTCAGTTTTCACTTCTAATAACTTACTCCTGTCTTGCAGTGTCTCTTGAGAGAAACATCCTGCACTGCTGTTTGCAGAATTTTACGTGCTGGGCTGGGCTACTATTCTGCCTGTGTAATTGCCTGCTTCTAATTGTTTTCACCTGCTAGCTCCAGCAGTATTCCCTGCTAGCTTCCTACTAGATCTGTTGCTTCCTTTTTCCTCTCTGTTTCCTCAGGGAGGAGCCATGTGCAAACCAGCAGAAACACGCTCACAGTGGCTTACACGCGCGCATACATGCTTACATGGTTCAGAATCTGCTTATTCAGATTAAAACGTGTGCACACCCATGCAAACAGTGTTAAACATCTCCCAACATGCTCCCACATGCTCAGTCTGTCTTACACGCACGCACACTGTCTTACTCGTGCTTCATGGTGTGCACACGTGCGCATGCACACCCAGCAAGAAACTTTGGTATAGGCAACAGTGTACACCTTCCATTTCTTGACTTTCTCATGCTTATCTAGTGGCACACCTCTTTCCATGATATCTGTCTGACATCTGTCATGTAACTCTGACCTCCAATGAACTGCATTTCTTTCTACCATTCCCCCCTGTGATGTCACCTATCTCCTACTCTGTTCCTCCCCCTTCTGTAACTCTTACACTACTCAGACTGTGCTCATTTTCTATGTGACAGTGGAATTCAGTATCCTAACACTCATTTGCATCAGATTGCCTACTAATGCATAGTTACATCTCTTAGACTCAGCTTCCCCCCTTAGCAACCACTACACGGTAAAGGTAAAAAAACAAGTAGTACGCCAAAGCAGAAGAACAGTCCAAACCACAGTATTCACTTCACGGTTTATTTAGGAAAGGATCCAAAAAGTAAGTGCTTTCACGTTGGTCTACAATGCTTCCTCAGACTTCACCGTGAAGTGAATACTGTGGTTTGGACTGTTCTTCTGCTTTGCCGTACTACTTGTTTTTTTACCTTTATTTGACTGTCCTACAAAGTGAGTACCTTGCTTGGTGGCTAGTATTTTTTGTTCTTGATTTGTAACCACTACATGGTGGCCATGTTGGTTTTGGTCTGCTGGTCCCTGCATTGATATTCCATGTATTGCATAAAACCCACATTTGTGGGTTTAAAACCTTCGTTTTTTATGTTTTATACAGTGCAGCCCATTTGCGAGGGGCTGTGCTGGGTTTAAACAATATATTAAAACAATATATTTTTTTATTACTTTCGCATCAGGTTACCTTGCCAATGGCCACATATTTGGCCATTGGCATGCTGCCTGACGCATATGCAGCCTTTATTTGGAGCTGACATGGCTCCATTGCGATTTTTGCAGAAATGTACTCAGTTGTCAACTGAGTACATTTCTGCAGCTAAGACGGCTCTTACACGGGCTGTTCTGGGCTTCCTGGATCGCTAATCATCCTCATTTGCATGCTATTCAGCTGCAAGTGAGGTGATTAGCTTATCCATGCCCACTCCGTGTAAGAGATGTTTTAGCTTGTCTCTTACACAGACTTTGGGCTGTTCCTGGATCGCGAAGGCTGCATGGAGTCTTACACTACTCTTAGACTCTGTGCAAGCCTTCGTGAATCCTGCCCACTGCCTATATTGTGAGTACTTACTAGACTGCTTTGTAAATATGTCTGACTCATATCCGTTATGTTCTATCTGTGTTATCTGGAGCTTTTCTCCCTGGGCCTCCACTGAAAATGGACATATATCCAGTCGGACTATCCCGGTCAAGAAATGTAAAATAAATAAATAAATAAATAAATAAATATTGATCTATCTTGACAGTTCTAAACAATTTAGGATTTTCAGTGCTATAAAGTGGTGTGTTCTGAATGGGGTATGTGCTTCAAATTCAGCAACTTTGTTACAGTGTTGTTCAAGTTTTAAGTATATTTGATCAAATAAAAGTATAAAAGTCTTTTCAATTCATGAGAAATATACCTTTAAAATACAACTTCTTTTGCAGATGATATTTTACTAACTATCAGTAACATAGAAACATTAAAACATATAGTAAATTTTATGAATTGCTTTGAAGAGATGTCAAGCTTGACATTTAATCATTATAAAACAAATACTTTGTTAATTAATAAGAAGTTAAATTCTTCATTAAAAAGATATAATAATTTTAAGTGGGATAATACACAAATCAAATATCTTACAATTATTAGAATGTATACTTGCAAAGATGTGGGGGGGATTCAGTAATCCTCCGTGTAAGACTAACTAAGTCTTACTCAGAAACGGCAGCCTAAGAGTATGACGTCAGCGCGCCATGCATATTCATGAAGGCACACTGACTCAACTCCAAGGCTAACACGGAGCATGTACGAGTGTAGTGGGCATGTCAGACTGCCGAGCAGTCCAAATATCCATGCCCCTGCAAGTGCCTAAATCTGCAAATTTCATCAGAGATGAGCGAGTCCGCTCAAATGTGTATATCCCCAACACTACACTCCCCCTGTACAAATAAAATAAAATGTAAAACTATTTCTTTTTATTATTACTGATATAGCTGCCCGTATTTGCGCATGTGTGCACGGGTGTGCCCATTACTTAGCTACAGTAAGCAGTTAAGACATCGAAGAGGATAATAAACCACTTATATGCAAATTAAGTCAAATAGCAATAGCGTAGTGGTAGAGCCTTCGCACAAAGAAGAGGCATTCTCGGTTCGAGTCCCACCACTCCCCTTTCCATTTTCTGTATGAAATCTGTGCATAAAAATAATTCCTGACATTTAGCTTTTAAATTTTATTAAAATGCATTGAAATGGCCTATGTAGTAGTGAACGATATTTTAAATATATATAAGAAGGTGAAACGGTCATGCATACTAATGAATGCATAAGTAACCTATCTTAAGCAATGTGAAGCACTGTTAAGCAATGTTTACCAGTATTAAGCATATTTAAGAATAATTGCCCATAGCTAAGCACTGCTTTAACTAGCACAATGGCTTTGTGCGGAGCTGCGTATCGTGCCAACTAGCGCAAACAAAGCATGTTTGCATGGAGCTGTGCACCGTTCCAACTAGCGCAATGTCGGGCAATGTAGAGCAACGTAGAGCAACATTGGGCAAAGTTGAGCAAAGTCAGCTAAACACAGCCACACCTCCTAGCCGGTCAGGTCAGTAGTAAAATAAAAAGCAATGACATGCTTTGAACCCGGGATACTGTGCACCATAATCACAGTACTGAACCACTAATTCATGACAGCTTTTGCTGTTCATGCACTGTCAACATACATATACATATTAATCAAAGTTTACTCAGTGCTAAGCAGGTGTGCACTCAGCTGAGATATTTCAAAACCGGCCAATCACAAATAAGTGTGGGAAATGAGGCATATTTAAGCTCCATAGGCAGGAATAATTGCCATAACTGGTTGTAGCACCAATCTGCAGTCAGAATGGCCAGTGTTGGAGAGGGCTCTCATTTTCGAGCACAACGGTGGGGCATTGAGGAGTCAAAAGTGATGGTTTGGCTCCTCGTCCATCATCATGATGCAAGACTCCTGCAGGGCCAGTTCCAAGGCACTGAGTACAAAGTGGAAGCCTGGAACCGTCTAGCACATGATCTCACCACAGGCGTCCTTGGACTGGTGAGCAGGTCAGACACCACTATGCAGACCTGAAGAGATGGAAACAGGACCAAATGAACCAATGGATACAGAAGGCCTGTGGGAATGACAATGCCCCACTACTGAGTAGGTATCCATGGAATGGAGTATGTAAGAATTGCTACTATAGTCTATATAATGGACAGGTATGTCTCAATATCCCTTCATTTATTTCACAGTGGCAGGTGTCCGTGCTGCGAATCAATAAGTCTATGCAGATAGGTTGCTAAGGCTGTGCCACCAGGCAGGTTAGTAATTATTCTGCAGCTATTGTTATATAAAATAAGTGAGAGAGCCTGAAAAAAGTGTTGTAGCCCAATAATAAAGGCATAATAAGTCCTGAATAATTTCTCTGCATGTACTGTTATATAAAATAAGTGAGAGAGCCTGAAAAAGAGTGTTGTAACCCATTAATAATGGTATAATATGTCTTGAATAAGTCTTCTGCATGCACTGTAATGTCAAATAAATGAGAGAGCCTCTAGAAAAGTGTGTGATGTAATTAATAAAGGTATAATTCCTGGAGTGTGTCTGTGTCACTTAGTTCAAAATGTTGTTGTACTCTTGCATTATATAAATAGTACTGTTGTAATAAGCGCTGTCAACCCACACTTGGCCAGGCCCATATAAAGTGGATGAAGAGAGTGCCAGTAGCTGTGAAGCATATATACAGTCCTCAACTGTTGGTTAATGGCTAGCATGCATAGGTAAATCTGGCACATGGGTAGCTTGTTAATGTGTTCCCCAGAAATGTCAGTGTGCTGCTAGAAATGTAGGGGGCTGTAGAAATATAACTGATAATGTCACCTGAACACATCCAGATATGTAGATATATAAATATAAATAAAATAAATAAATATGTAGCAGTAACATCTGCATCCTGGACAGTTTGTATGTCAGATACAGGTCAGGTATATAGGGAACTAGCCAAACCCATTTCACAACTTAATGCACATTGCCTAGTGTAATAATACATGTAGGGGATATACACCTGCAGTCAACAGGAATGTAGTGTAAACTATAAGTACATATACAATGTTAATGGAGGTATCTTTTTACATCCTACTGTATGTGCATAAACAATGCAATTCCACACCTCAATGGATATGTCTAATCTCAAAAAAATTGTTGGGACATATGTCCTATTGTTTTATAAATATCTGCATTTACTTTGATGCATGTGCCCTGTTCACACACCACAATCTTGGTGGCCTGTTGCCACCAATCAATCCTGCATGCTGTTAGAATGTCCACTGTTGTTCTATATATGCATGTATTATGCTTGCTGTTCAACTGTTGGAACTCTGGTGTGTTGGGTTAATGGGAATATTACTGTATACTGTTACAACTAATTTGGAATGCTGTTGTCTGTTACCAGCCCATATTGTCATTAAATCCTACTAAACATAGAACGTATGGGAAGGCCAGTCCCAGCGGACCCACCTGTCCCACCTCAGCTGGCGAGGGCACCTTGCAACAGCAGGTCCGGTGCCCAGTTTGGGACCTCCTCCTCCACTGGCTCTGTGCCACCTTTAGGTGGAAGCGCTGCAGGGGATGGAGCTCATCCCCCCCATGCAAGCGTGGCCGGAGCAGGGCCACTTATCACCCTCCGAACGGTCCGGGCTGTGGTGCATAGGGAGATCCAGCGTTCAGTCGCTGATCCTCTACGCCAGCTCGAGGCGAGAGTGGCATGATTCATGGGTGAGCCTGCCCCTCCTACACAGCCCCCAGCACAGCCACCCTCTGGGCTGTAAAGGTGCAGTGGTGATTGCCCATGGGTGGGGATCTCAGTTCCACTGTTGCCATCTGTGGTCTCATGGGTTTGCGATTTCCAAACATCCTTCCCCGTCAATGGTGTTCACCCACCCCATGTGTCATATTCTGCCCCTGTATGCATCTTGTTTGTCTTGTCTGTGTACCTCCTCAACCTACCTCCCCAAATATACCTACTTCCCCTACCCCACATTCCACTCTCACCTGAAAAAAAAAATGGGCAATCTGCTCCCACAAAAAAATTACGCCCCATACATAACTGCCCATTTTGCACACATGTCCGCTGGACACATAAACTGAAATTTAATTGGCAGTACAACATACTTTGTTGTCCTCACCCCTTTCTCAGCGGTTGAAGGTTTCAAAATTCCCTCCAAATTCCTAGTATATGCACATCTGTTGGTGTTAAAGAAATGGGCAGCTATGGACCTTCGCTACACCCATCCTGCACATCCCTAGCTGTTTTCTCTACTGTCTTACCCTCTTTGTGCCCCTTTTTCACCACTTTCCTATCTCCCCATTTTCTTTTCTTTCAAAGAAATTAGGGCGGGGGTTAGTGGGAGTAAGCACTTTTAAGCAGTAGTTAGCAGGTTTGAGTGAGTGTGCACATGTGTGTGCTTAGCTAAGTATTGCTAAGCGTCACGCAAACCCACGCAAACCCACTTACAACTGCTTAAAAGTGCCTTAGTCGACCTGTATGTGAAGGCCCCTGTTCTGCTCAGCAGCAAAATAAAATGCCACTGTCAGTCTCGAACACCGGACACACTAAACTGCATGAAGTACCACTAAGCCACAGTAGTTATATAGCAGGTTGTTGCTGAAATATATATAGCATGCATCAGAATGAGTGAATGTAAAGGAAAGATAGAAATGCCATAACACAAAACCTGTTCTGTGGAACTTTACCAGCAGTTGTTGTGAAATTGCATTATATTGGGGTTGGGAGGGTGGCCTAATGGTTAAGGTGTTTGCCTTACAAACACAAGGTGCAGGGTTTGAGTCTCATAAGGGATAATTGGCTAAGCTTAAAATGGCTTGCAAGGGCAGTTAGCTTAGTACTAATCTATGAATCTATGAACCTATGAACATGACTGTGATAACAGAACCAGCCATTCTAGCAGTAAATAATGTTACAGCAGCACTTTACAACCCCCACACAGTATCATAGCAGGACAATCCCCACCCAAACGTATAAAATACCTGTGTGTTCAGGGTCCAGCTAGGATGTAGGTAGGCATACTCTGCTGGAATTGTCCAGTTTTCATGAGCATCCTGTGATAATGTCAACAAAATAAAAAGCAGAAACTGTGCAGAAGTGAGTACATTAATATCCACAGTACAGCAGTTCCCAAACAGTTCATGTGCCAAATGAAAACATCTCAATAACTACGTATGTATGGCAGCTAATTGTATAAGTAGAAAAGAAACTACATACTCCCATGTATCTTGTGTTAGCATTTGTAGGGTTGAGTACAATTCTACACTGTCAACTGTGTACTGGAAGTGGCAACATTCAGGTCTGAGTACAGCATTCAAATCACTGGCTACATCCCTAGCATCAGTTAGAAGAAGTATACCAGCCTTCTGACTTACACAATGGTGTCCACAGCAGACAAGCGTGGCCCCCACTTTGGAAAGCTGAAAGGGCTATGCCTACCTGACTTAGCAATTTATAGCACTGGGTTGCTATGACAGTGAGTACTACAAGTACCACACAGCAGGCTGCATGCAATTGCCAAATGGTGGCCACCAATTGGTACAGAGGCTCTCACATGCACGTGTAAAGATACCTATAAAAGCAGCCTGTACTTGCTGTCCATACATGCAATAATTTCATTGCAGGTACAGATGGAGAGAGAGAGAGACACGCAGAGGCAGACAACAGCTGCAGCAGAAATAAAGAAAAAAGATCCAAAGAAAATATATTGAAAGAAAAAGTAATATATTGAAAAAAAAGATAAAAAGAATATATTGAAAACAAAATAATATATTGAAAATAAAAGAAATATATTGAAAAAATATATATTGAAAAAAAGTATATTGAAAAACAAATATACCTTGAAAAATTCAAGATATACAACAACAAATACGAACACATAAAAAGGAAAGGTGTAACAGCTATGTATTTACTGGCATGTAGTAGATGTTTATGAAGAGTACTCTCCATAGTTTGAATCATCCATATGTGGCAGCAGTACGTATCAATGCACAGATGCTCTGCATAACTAATGGCATGGAGAAATGAGTGTGTAGCTGTGTGCAGTGGGATGTGACTGTGACATATGTAGTTCAGCATTAAATGTCAAACATCTGATCCATGTTATCTGTGCTCTGTACAGTACTGTGTACAATGTCTGTTTGGGGGAGTAGCCCATATGGTTATATAAACATGGATGTGACAGAGTAACAAATGCATGATAGTCATATTAACGTGTAGCTTAGCACTGGCAACAGCTGTACCAGGCTAGTATGCTAACCTACAATTTGCAGCTATATATACACACTCTAATATTACTGTGTGCTCACATGTGACACCTATTCATGTTGCAGCAAGGGCCAACAGGTCAGCCATGAGGTACACGAACCTACAACAGTGTGTACCTTGTGTGTGTATGGCACACACATATGGAGAGATCTGTCTGTGTCAGATATATTAGCATCTGTACATGTGCATAGAGCAAGGGACATACAGCAACTGTTTGTGAAGGGTGAACATATACATGTTGTTGAAGGTTGTTATGTGCATATTTCTATGTAGGTTGTAGTGTGTGGCAAACAAGACAGCATACAGTGCTGGTATATGACATGTGGTGGTTAAATGTTGTGGGTATGATTCGTCAGGTCTGTAGTGTTGCAGCCAGTGAGGCCTGCTAAAGCTACATGGGCTGAGAACACCTTCAATGTATTCTGCACAACACTGTGCAATATTATGACATAACTGTATACCTCACAACCTTCGCATAATTGATATCCCCACCATGAAAGGTGGACTGTATATGTGCCTATATGTATCTCTATATGTATACCAATGGATGTTTATATGTATGTGTGTCTATATATATATATATATATATATATATATATATATATATATATATATATATATATATATATATATATATACATATATATGTATAGAGAGAGAGAGGGTCATATTTACTGCAACAGATGCCTGGTGACAAAGCCATGGACTCAAGCTCAGTGTTGGCACTGCATTGGCATCCCTTCTTGCAAATACTCTGTACCCATTAACTACCACATAGGTGGTAGTCTACTTAACAACGAAGGTGTGATAAGAGACCATAGGACACAGGTGGACAGTAGTCTCCCCTCTGATGATCACAGTGCCACACTAGTCATGTCATCTGTCTATCTGGCACATGTCATCAGAAAAGGTGCGTCATCCAGGGAAATATAGGTCAGTGTTCCCCTCTACTCATCACACAGAAAGCCCATTTTAGAGTACAATGCCCCATGTGGTATGTACCTCACAAGACATCTACAGCAACTGGAAACGACACAGACATACCTCACAAAGAGTAATACTGGCCTCAAACAGATGCCCTATGCAGACCATCTCACAAACCCACAACTAGACTGTGTCGCATACCGCCTACCCCGAGGTGACCTCTGTCTAACATACTAAGCTATGTCAAACCCAGAGCTGTTGGTCATGCTCCATGTAAACAGATCACAATCCTTATGAGCTACACGCTCTAGGGACCTAAACCTTTTGACCACAATAAACAGCACATGCTGGAGGGATAGATTCCTATCTCAGAGACATCCCATACTCTGGAACAAAACACCTATCCATAGCAAACAAAGCTCCTAAGTAGCAGTCGTCATAAATAATCCTGAAGATTGTATGGGAGATAGTGAATACACCCAGGCAATCACCTCTGTGGCTCTGCTTGACAGGGTCACATGAAATGTAATTACCTATGTGTCAAAGGCCAGGGTAGCATATGGCTAGACTTCTATAGGCCCTAGGGCCAATAGCCTATTACATACCTATGAAACAATACACACCCACATGTACTTGTTGCAATAATTGCTATATGAGGTTGACTGAGTGTGATGGTGAATGTGTTGGTGAATGTGTCAGAGTTCTGTATATGTGTGATAGCTTAGTGGGAAACTTTTTCTGTCATGGTATTATGTGTCCCAGCTGCGATCCCAGCAAAAGATGTGTATGCAATTGCTAGGCAGAAAAATCAGTATGCCATACGGTCTGACGTAGTCCCTTGTTGTCGACTGGGGTGTCCCATTGTAGGCTAAAGCAGTACATGTATGCTTAATGAGTGTTACTGCTGGTGAATCCAACTCCTATATGAACTGTAGTACTACCTGAAGCTGTATCCCTAAACAGCACAGTATGGTGTAGGTCCACATTTCTTGGAACCACTGTTTTGTGTGTTCCCTGTAGTCCACACAGATTACATACCTCAGGCATAAGGTCTTGTAACTACTGACACACAGTACTGTAAGGTACACAGGTAAAGGTCACCTGGGTTGCCATACCTTTGTGTCTGGTATGTATGTCTGATGTGTGTGTGGGTATGCCTGTACCATGGCCTCGGTCATATGTGTGTTACAGGATATAAGTGCATATCTAGTAACATGTATAGTCTAGTACAGCAGTATGCCACCTATATTAACAAATGTGCACATATGTTAGGCAGGAGTCCGCCATCAATGACTAGTGTGGTATACTGGTAATACTGTAAATGGACTTTACAATCATTGCAATGGATTACATATTTCTTGATGCATTAGCTTGATATATACCTCCTGTGGCTAGGTGGTGCATTGTGTCGCATACAGTGTGCCATATACTGTTGTAGTCTTACATACTGGTTTAACTTTGTTGCTCTGCAAAACATACTCTGATATATAGAGTTTGCCAGGCACTGTCAGGCAGTTGTGAGTTGAGAACTGATATGTGGTATTGAAAGTGTGTATCTTCTGACATCCAATAGGTTGCTATATATGGCAGTTAATTGATATCTGTACTTCAGAATGTTATGTGTGCCACATGACTTGCTCACACATATTGTTTCATTGTCTTCCAGGGTCATGTCCCACCATCGTAATCCCGCCTATAGCATGGCAAAGGAGGAACAGATCACAGTGAGCTTGGTGCAGCACTATGCCCTGCTGTTCTCCAGAACCAGCCAGGACCAGCATGAGCGGAATGCACTGTGGCAAGATCTTGTCCATAGGGTAAATGACATAGGCATGTATAACCGGACATATGAGCAGGTACGCTATCACTGCAGTGATTTAATTAGACATGTCCAGCAGCGTGCGTCTGATATCCGCAGACAACAGCTTGCCACAGGGTGGGGGGGTAGCCATCCACCCCCCTCTCCCCTCACCAGAGTGGAGAAGCTGCTCCTGAGCCAGGTGGCTCCTGGCCAACAACAACAACAAGTAACATGTATCATCATGGAGGTCGAAGCCACCCAGCAAGGTGACACGGAGCATGCAGGTAACATGGCATAGCTGTAGACTACTGTTACCTCTGTTGGTAGAGCATGCTTATGTGAGATGTGTACTGTGTAGTTAGACAATGTGGTGCCTAGTGTTGTGCAGTACTAATAATTAGGACTATAATCTGTAGGCCTGTGATTGTCAACCATTGTACTACTGTAAGATTGCAAACACACAGTAGCAATGCCACAGTTGTTGCCACTGACAATGTGTCTCATATCCTTGTAGGTCCCTCTGGTGTGACAGCAAGGCAGCAGGCCCATGCTGGTGAGTGTGTCCTACATTTAATATTGCTAATTAAATGTGCATATCATAGGTGAGGTGTAGGCCATGTACACGTAACACACCTATGCATAATGCATGCTGTGCATGTTGCTGTGAGACTATGCACATCCCAGTAATGTGGGTAGCTGCCTAAAACACATACAATACACAGAGCATCCCACACAATTGTGGCAACACTGTAGTGGACATTGGATAGGCAGAGTCGATACACATGCACACAACATACACAACTTTGTCATACGCAGTACACGTTAACATGTACACATGGCGTATTCAGACACCCACTGTAAGGTCACAATACAGTATCACAAATGTCATCCACACAACACACATAATATACCTGAGGGGTAGATACCTCACATATGGCTGTGCAACAGTCTTCAACACATAACACATTCATGTTAGGCAATGCCCCCTATTGGGCACCTTACAAACCCATGTAACAACTGGCTGTGAAATGGTAAATGTAGCCACGGTACTGCAGTTCCAGTACCGCATGGTATGTGCCAGTCTGGCACACATTAGTAGCCTTGAGTGACCACATGATGCTGCATGATGATGGCTCATGGTAGTACACCTCATCCAGTTACAGTGACCACAGTACTACACATAGCATTAACTGCTATGCACCTCAATGTTGTGTGTGTGCAAACATATACACCTATACACAATATGCATAGCAATCACCATTTGTACAAAGTGACACATATATGTCTTGTAATGCTATTGAGTGTATAGGTCACATGACACACACTGTGTATGTGTGATGTTTAATGTTGCAGTTGTGTTGTAGCATGCTATGTCATGTCTGGCACTGGCATGTCCACAATATGTCCTACACTCACCATAACCACTGTACAATGGCTATGTTGAGCAATGATATTCCATCAGGTATATATGCACCACTCATCCTGTGTGTATACATAGCATGCATGTGCTAAACCTATGTCCACAATTATCTGCTAAAGACACAGAAATGGATATCTATGTGACACACAGATACACATCCAGCCATGGTATGTATACCTGTGAGTGATGGTGCACAGGACATTGCAGAGCTTTTAATACTTGCACAGCAATGTCATGTCCATGTACACAGTGCGTTCCAGGGTGAGGCCAATCACTGAACAACAACACACATGCATCAAAGCCATGTATACTGTTATTAGCAAGGGCTGTCTACACCCGCACTGCATGCTGTTGAGAAACACACGTTCTGCATGCTGACAAGTGTGATATAACTGTTTGCCTTGTGATACTGTACCCCACCATCACCCTCTATTGAGTATGTTCTGAATTGCTGGTGGTGTGTGTGTGTGTGTGTGTTTGTGTGTGTGTGTGTGTGTGTGTGTGTGTGTTCATGTGTTCATGTGTGTGTGTGTGTGCATGTGTTCATGTGTGCATGTGTTCCGCATGTGCATGTATTCATGTGTTCATGTGTTCATGTGTGCATGTGTTCACGTGTGCATGTGTTCATGTGTGCATGTGTTCACATGTGCATGTGTGCATGTGTTCACATGTGCATGTGTGCATGTGTTCACGTGTGCATGTGTTCACGTGTGCATGTGTGCAAGTGTGCATGTGTGCCTGTGTTCATGTGTGCATGTGTTCATGTGTGCATGCGTGCATGTGCGCATGTGTGCCGACATTGTGTACAGGTCGTAAAGTGTGTTTCCTGTCTTCCTCTCACAGGTGCTGACTTTGCGCTGGTTCACTGCAGCAGGGAAACTGATGTCACTGAGCAAAATAGTGATACTGATGATAGGTGTGTTGAGGCACAGGCATGTTTGCCAGGGTCTGTCGATGGGCCACCAATCGACAGTACACAAGTGTCCACCCCATCCATGCACACAGTCATACTGCCAATACATCCATCACCAATGCCCTTAGCTGAGAGACAGCGTACAATCGGCATTGGCCAGAACAGTGTAGTATCCATGGCACATGCATCCCAACACAGCAGCCATACCCAAATGTCTGGAAAGGTACCACATAGGCAGATGTCCAGGGGTTCTCGTCGGAGCACTGCTGCTCATCATGCCACTGACAGACATGCCACAGGTCTTACAACCTCATGCATGTTCCAGGCTGTCATGGAGGCACAGGCACGTATGGAAAGGTACACCAGACAGGGACTAAGGGCACAGAGGGAACATAACACCGCCATCATTGACAGTATCCGTGACCTAGCAGGTGCCATCCATAATTACACTGAGGTCACTGATAGGCGTTGAGGAGAGACATTAGATGTCCTCTGCAATGTCATGTCCATATGTCAGGACAGTGCGGGACAGTTGAGTTGTCGACGTGGATGTATGCCAGCAACATCAGCAGCTAGCAGTCCCCGTGGACGTCCCTCAAGTCACAGCCACTCCCTTGGTGCTGGTACCAGCCCCATCAATGTTGGAACATCCTAGAAGACCATGTGCACATGGCTCTGGACAGTCCCATCAAGGACCTGGGTCCAGTGTACAATTATCTATCTCTGGGGATAGTACCCAGTCTGGCTTAGTACCTGATAGTGTCAGTAGCACCCCTGCCAGGCACAGGTACCATATCCGTGGCCAGAGATGGTGATCTGCAAAGCCTGGCAGGTACAGTCTGTGGCTGTCCCACAAATACCTGTTTATGGAGGTCACATGGTGGAACTGTGTGCATGCAGACACACACATACATAAATCAGACACCTAGGGCTAACACATACCTGCACACATTACATCAACATTGGCCCATAGCAGTGCTCTTGCCCCTCATACACACACACACACACACACACACACACACACACACACACACACACACATACATACATGTCAATTGGATGGCTCACTGTAGGCCTCTGGCAAACCAGCAACACACCCTGTGCATATGATGAAACCTATGCCACCTCCTGTCATCTGTAACATCGATGCAGGAACAGGCTACCATGGTGCTGATGCACAGGGTGACTTTATAGCAGTATAGCAATGTTAGCATGTTGTCAGCAGTAGAGTGTAATGATATGCTTGAAGGTGTAGCTGAGCAGGTGTGATGCATTAAAGCTATGGTTGTCAATGTAGTATTGTTTACAGCAGGGTTAGGTCCAATAGTGTATTGTCCGCCCACATGCAACTTGGCTGATCTGTGTAGTATTGGCAGCATGTGCTAGAGAGTGGAAAGTATGTGTGGGATGTGTGTAGCACAGATTTGCAGGTGTACATTTGTGAACATGGTAGGGTGCAGTGTCTGCATGTACGTGCATAGTGGACACATGGGCAGGGTGAAATGCCCTGTATTACACAGTGTTAACACTCCATAGTTTCTATTAGTGGCCAGTATGCATTGTACTACACACATTTCGGAACCTGACTACACGTGTGTATGACATGGTTTGACACTGTGCTGTGGGTGATACTGTTACTATCTGTCATTGTTTTGCATTCTGGTGGTATACATAACTTCAACAGCCTGATCATAACCAATTGTTAGATGATGTCTTGACAACTGACACACAGATGTAGGACACACAGCAACATTTGGATCCTTCAGGTACTATACTATGCCAGTAACCAGTGGTATTCACCTGCACCCATTACTGAGACCACTCCAGTTTGGCATATAGCTCTCTTAGGTACAAGCACTCACAGTAGGGATATGTCCATCCATGTCTGGTAATGCATACTGTGGCCTATAATGCATTCTCTAGATGACACACACATCCTCCACAAAGGTATCATACAGACAGATACCTGTTGTCAAACCCATGCTGTAAAGCTATAAGCCAAACTAAGCATAGTCATCCAGCTTTACGGAACATATTATCCCCACAGTACCACATAGGTAGTAGCCACCAACATGATGAACAGGTACCGATGTGTACATGCAACCAAGTGTTGCGTCATCTCTCCTTTGATAATCACATTTCCAAAGGGAATTTTGAAATCCCTCAGTGGATCACATAAGCAATAAGGGGTCTGTATGCATATCCACAAAGGTTGTTGTACAGCTATAATGAACAGTCATCATTGACAGACTTTGCTGTGTTTGAACAGTTCTGACATATACCTCGGCCATAAACCCTGACTCACACATTTCAATAGAAACCATAATGAGTGCATGTGACACGGATGACCTAGGCCAGGGATCACTGCAGTGGCTGGCTTTGTCACAAACATAAAGATGTGACCTAAGGTCTGGGAAGCAGCAGCACAGTCTGGCAAAGATGACAGCTGTGTTCTTATAGGTTCATAGGTTCATAGGTTGGTATTGGCTATCAGCCCTAGGGCCTATACAAGCCTAGCCATAACAATTCCCTGGCTATTTCTTCCCACATTATTTACTTTCCTGGACCCCTGTCTAGCAGGGTGACTGACGTGATCCCTGGGGTGAATTTCCTTTCTCCCATCCAATCGTCAAGGTTCCTCTTGAAGAGGTCCAAAGAGGCACTCTGCTTGACATGTATGGGCAATCTATTCCAGAGTCTGGGGAGTCTCTGGGTCAGGAACCTATCCCTGCAGCATGTTTTGTTTATTGTGATGACAAGGTTTAGATCCCTGGGCGTGTAGCTCTGAGGGATTGGGATTTCTTTAAGTAGCATGTCCAACAGCTCTGGGTTTGACATGGCCTTGTATGTTAAGCAGAGATCCTCTGAGTAGGCGATATCGACAGAGTATAGCTGGAGTTTTTAGGTGGTCAGCATAGGGCATCTGCTTTAGGCCTGTAATTCTTTTAGTGAGGTATTTCTGAGGCCTTTCAGTTGTTGCAGATGTCTTGAGAGGTACATACCAAATGGGGCGTTGTATTCTATAATAGGTCTAATGAGGGATGAGTACAGTGGGACAATGACCTCCTTTTTTCTGGATGAAAAGCCCTTCGTGATGAGGTGTGCCACATAGAAGGATTTCCTGACTGTTGTGGCGATGTGGTTATCGAAGGTGAGACCACTGTCCAGCTGTGTCCCTAAGTCTCTTATCACACTTTCTGTGTTTAGTGTACTGCCACCTATATGGTAATTCATGGATACATGTTTTTTTCCAAAGGGGATAACAATACATTTCTTGGCATTGAGCATTGAACTTGAGCCCATGGCTCTGGCACCAAGCATCTGTTTCTGTAAGGCCCTTTTGTAGGGTATCCACATCATTTGGGGATTCAATAATGGCTCCCAGTTTGCTGTCATCTGCAAACTTTGTTAGCCACAGTCCCTTTGTGTTGTCCTGTACTTCAGAAGTAGATGCCAAACAAGAGCGGCCCCAGGACTGAACCCTGAGGTACTCCACTTGTCACTTGTCTGGAGCTGGATTTGGAGTCAGCTACTTTTACAGTGTGGGTTCTATCAGTAAGCCATTTAGCAACCCATTGGGTGACATAGGATTAATGCCCAACTTAGTAAGTTTATGTATGATTCCAGAGTGGGGATGGTGTCAAAGGCCTTGGCAAGGTCTAGATAGGCTGTGTGGACCACCTTACCCTTGTCCATGGCTCTGGAGACTGATTCAAAGAAGTCAATCAGGTTCAGGAGACAAGATCGGCCCTTCACAAACCCAAACTGGGTGGGGTCCAGTGTTTGAAGGTTACCAATGTCTTTGTTTATAAGTTCCATGATAATACTCCATGGCCTTGCAGATAAGGCTTGTCAGACTGATGGGACAGTAGTTTCGGGATCCAAGGTGGATCCCCATTGTGGATTGGGATAACTGTAGCTCTGCGCCACTCAGTGGGCACGAAACCTGAGGTGAGGCTATGATTAAACATGACACTTAGGTGAGGTGCCAGTTCATATTGTAGTTCATGTAGTACACAGCCGGGATGTCATCTGGTCCCATGGATGCTGTATTCTTGGCTTTAGAGAGTGTGTTTTGTACCTGTGTGGCCGTTATTACTGGAATTTGGCAATCTTCGGTATTGAGATGGGCCATTTAGGGGGTGAGAGGGGGTGAAGTTGGCACTGAATCGATCTGCCAGGATATTGGCAATATCCTTTGGATCAGTATATTTAATGCCATTCTGTTTTAGCTCAGTCCTGATCTGAGCATTGACATTTAGATTCTTGACATAGTTATAGAATGCTTTGTGGTTGTCTTTAGTATCTTTGGCAATTTTATTTTCGTAACTAGCTTTGGAGGATTTTATGAGGCATCTCAGTTTCTTACTGAGGCCAGTAAGGGAGTTTTTTTGCATCCTGGGATTTTCCTCTTTTCTGCAAAAGTTTCTTCCTTTTGTTGTAAAGTTTGTTTATGGCAGGGGACCACCAGATTGGCTTCCTTTTTTGGATGAGAGCATTTTGGTTCTATTTGGGATGGCACGATTCATGCATGAGTGGATGTGCTCATACAGTGCCTTAGTGTAGGATTCAGCAGTTGAACTTTCAGTTCCCGTCTGCATGGGTGTTATGAAGTTTGTCACTTCTGACTTGAGTAGCATGAAGTTGGCTTTGGAGAAGTTTTTATGGTGGTTTCTTTACTGGTGGTGGGGTGGGGATGTGGATGTTAAGGGTGATTAGCTTATGGTCAGACCTCACTAACGAGGGGTGACCATAGGTATGGAGCATTGATTTCCCATGTTGGTAATGACCAGGTCTAGGATATTGGAGCCCCTGGTGGGACTATGGATTAGTTGATCCAGGGCATTGGAATTTATGAATTCCAAGAACCGTGCATAAGGTGTTGGGACATGAGTAGTTTTCCCAGTTAATGGCAGGGTAGTTAAAATCACCCAGTATTAGGGTGTTTGGTTCTATCTTAATATTTTCCAGTATGTTTAGAAAGGTGTAGTGAGAATCTTGGGGTATGGTGGGGGATCTGTAGCAAGCTACAATTTGGATTGCAGTCTTACCTAGTGTTAGTTGCACTTGGCGAATTTCAGACACATTGTGTTGGCCAACTAGCCTGGTGGTGTGAATATCCTTGGTGAATATTGACACTCCTCCACCTTTAGTGTTTCAGTCCTGGTTTGGTGGCAGGGTTCCCACACATGCAATAATTGAGGTAACATGTACGTATATGTATTTGCCACACAGCTTGCTCACATGTGCAATGCATACTGATATGTCATACAGTAGTAAAAGCAAAACCCACAACACATTGATCAACAGTGTCACACCCATACAGCACACACACTCACCAAGTGCAGGATTCAAACTCCTACTTAACTACTTCAACATACTAGAAGAATACACATTAACACGACACACTATACACATTATTGGGATTCAAACTCCTACTTAACTACTTCAACATACTAGAAGAATACATATTAACACGACACACTATACACATTATTGGGAGTTCTCTTTTCCACAGGTATATTTGCAGGATGGTGACATCATCAGACCTGACAAAGATTAGTTTACCAATTTTAAGGTGTTTTACTACTCTCCAAGAAGGTTGCTCTTTCCCAAGGAGACCACACACACTTGTCAAGTGCAAGAGTCAAACCCCCACCTAACTACTTTATGATACATGAAGCATACACATTAACATGACACGCTATACACATTACTGGGAATATTCTTTTCCACGGGTATATTTGTAGGATGGTTACATCATCAGACCTGACAAAAGATTAGTTTACCACTTTTAAGGTGTTTTACTATTCTCCAAAAAGGTTGCTCCTTCCCAAGGAGACCACACACTTGTCAAATGCAGGATTCAAATCCCTACCTAACTACTTCATGATACTAGAGGAGTACGCATTAACACGACACGCTCTACACATTACTGGGAGTTCTTTCTTCCACAGGTATATCTGTAGGATGGTGACATCATCAGACTTGACAAAAATTAGTTTACCACTTTTAAGGTGTTTTACTACTCTCCAAAATGATTGTGCCTTCACAAGGAGACCACACACAAACTTGTCAAGTGCAGGATTCAAACCCCTACCTAACTACTTTATGATACTATATGAGTATGCATTTACACAACGCACTATACACATTACTGTACGTGATCTTTTCCACAGGTATATTTGTAGGATGGTGACATCATCAGACTATACAAAGTGGGTTATATTAGGTGACATTAGGTGGGCTACATTGAAGGAATGTCTAAACACTTTGGCCATGTAATCAAAGGGGAGTTTACAATCTACCTGTGTCCCCAGGGCCATAATGACTTTTTCCCTACATACTGGATTACCACCTATGTGGTAATTTGTGTGCAATTTGTTTTACCCAAAGGGGGTGACTATGCATTCTTTGGCATTCAACTTGAGGGCATTGTTTTGACACCAGGTATCTGTCTCTGTAAGACACTTCCGGAGGATGTCTGTGTCAGCTGTACAGTCGATTATGGACCACAGTTACCAGTCATCTGCAAAACTCTTCAGCCATACATCTCCCATACTTGCCTGTATCTCTGAGCAGTATCTACTGAACAGGTGGGGTCCCAGGCCCAAGACCTGTGGGATGCCATTTGTGACTGGCTTAGAGTTGGACATGGCACCCGCAACTCTGAACATGTGTGTTTGATCTGTGAGCCACTTGGCCACCCATCCTGTGACATAGCTGTTAATGTTCAAGCTGGTATGCCTGTCCATGATGACAGAGTGGGGAATGGTGTAGAAAGTCCTTAGTGAGGTCCTGGTGGGCTGTGTGGACTACTTTCACCTCCATATATGTCCTTGGTAACTGTTTGAAATAAATCAACTAGGTTTAGGAGCAGGGATCTGCCTTTAACAAGGCGAAGTTGTGTAGAGTCCAGTGTCTGGAGGTCTCCAATGTATCAGTTTATGGGTTCCATGACAGTTTTCTCAATAGCTCTGTAAACCAGGATGAGTAGACATATTGGGCAATGGTTTCCAGGTTCTGTTGTGGCACCCTCTTTGTGAAGCTGGATGACTGTTAGTGTATGCCATTCTTTGGGTACATAGCCTGGGGTACGCTTGTGTCTGGACAGTGAATGTAGGTGAGGGTGTAGTTCCTTTTGGGCCTAGTGTAAGACGCAGCCTGAGACACCATCTAGTCCCATTGATGCTGTGTTCTTAGCTTTGGTGAGGGCTGTCTTTACCTGCATGTCCATGACGTCTGGGGCTCTGCATCCTTCTGTGATGGACACATGCCCTTTTGGGGGTGATGGGGGGAGTTTACACTGAACTTGTCCCCCTGGATGTGGGCAATGAAAGTTGGTTTGGTGTATTTCTTTCCATTTTTCAGTAGCTGACAGCATATTTGGAAGTTGACACCTACATGTCTGGTATAGCTACTGAAGGCTTTGTGGTTGTTATTCTTACATTCCTTGGCTATTTGTCTTTAGAAACTGTCCTTGGATTATTTTATGAGTGATCATTGTTTCTTCCTAATAATGATCAGTGATGCCTTTCCTTTAGTGAAGTTGGCTCTATCATGTGTTCATTTCCTCCTTCTGTTGTCTAGCTTATTTATGGCCAACAACCACCTGATCATTGTCCTATTTTTGGAGGAGTGCATCTTGGTTTTATTTGTGATGCCTCATTCCATGCATCCCTGTAGATGCTCATAGGATGCACTTGTAAATGATTCTGCAGATTGTATACCACTATCCTATAGCAAGAGGTCTTTGGAACGTTCCACTTTGGTCTTGCGAAGTGTGCAGTTTGTTTTTGCAAATGTCTTCACAGTGGTTTCATTGACTGGGTGGGGGGGGTGTGGATGTCCAGTGTGATTACTTAATGATTTGATATTACCAGCGAGGGGTTTATCTCTGTTGTGGAACACTGGTACCCCATGTTGGTGATGATCATGTTCAGTATGTTATCACCTCTAGTGGGCATGGTGACCAGCTGTTCCAGGGTGTTAGAGTTTTTAAGCTCTAGGAAACATTGGTCAAAGGATGTTGTACATGAGTAATTCTCCCACTCAATGTTTGGGTAGTTGTAATCTCCTCATATAATGGTTTTTGACAGGACCTTTATATTTTCCACTGTTCTCCGGAATACTGAGTGCGGTTCCTGAGACAAGGTACATGATCTGTAGCAGGCTACAATCTCATGAGCAGCTTTGCCCAATGTTAGTTGCACTTGCATGGTCTCCAAGGCCTCATGCTGTGCCACTAACCTGAAGGTATGGGTATTCATAGGGTAAATGGGTACACCCCTTCCTTTTGTATTTCACTCGTGGTTTTGGGTCCAAAGGTCAGAGGGATTATGAGTGTTTTATGTAGAGCATGTCCAACAGCTCTGTGTTTGACATAGCTTTGTATGTTAGGCAGTGAACACCTCTGAGTAGGCGATATACAAGGGAGTACTGATGGAGCATTTTGAGATGGTCTGTGTATGCCATGTATTTCAGGCCGCTAATGCTCTTTGTGAGGTATTGCTGCTGGCTTTCCAGTTGTTGTAGTTGTCTTGTGAGGTACATAACAAAAGTGGTGTTGTACTTTATTATAGTTCTAGTGAGTGATGAGTAGAGGGGAACAATGTCCTCTTCTATTCTGCATGAGACACATTTTGTGATGAGGTGTGCCACATAGGAGGGTTTCCTGACTACTGTGGGAATGGGATTATCACAGTTGTGTCCACTGTCCACCTGTGACCCAAGGTCTCTTGTCACACTTTTAGTGTGAAGTATACTACCACCTATGTTGTAGTTCTTGGCTACAGAGTTTTTTTTAACAAAGGGGATGACAATGCACCTTTTGGCATTGAGCTAGAGCCCATGGCTTTGACAACAGCCATCTGTCTCTGTGAGGCCCTTTTGTAGGATGTCCACATCTTTAGTGTTTACAATTATGGCTCCTAGTTTGCAGTCCTCTGGAAACTTCAGTAGCGATAGACCTTCCATGTTAATGTTTACTTCAAGGAAGTAGATACTACACAGCCTGGGAAGATATCTGGTCCCATGGCTGCTGCGATACTGGCTTTGGAGAGTGTTTTTTACCTGTGCAGCTATGATGACAGCAACTTTGCAGTCTTCCATTATAGAGATGTGCTCTTTCATGGATGAGAGGGGGGTAAAGTTAACACTGATCCTATCTGCCAGGATGTTGTTAATATCAGTTGGCTCTGTACATTTAGTGCTATTGAGCTGTAACTCAGAACAGATCTGAGTGTAACCATGACATGGACCTGTCTATTGGGCAGAGATCTCCTGAGTAGACCATATGCAACAGAGTACAGATTGGGTTACATTCAGTCTTGTTGCATGGGGCAACTATTTGAGGTCAGTAGTCCTCTTGTTAAGGTACTTCATTGGTCTTTATAGCTGCTGAATGTGCCTAGTCAGATTAATCGCAAGTGTGTTGTGGTACTCTCTGATAGGCCTGATGACTGCTGACTAGTGGGAACCTCCTTTGACCTACATGCACAGACCTTGGCAGTTTGTGTGAACACATAGCATGATTTTCTGACCACTTTGTGAATGTGTTTCTGGAAGTAGAGATGACTATCCACATTTGTCCATAGATCCCTTATCACATCCGTATTTAGCCTAAGTGTGTGAGCATGCCCAGTATGACCTTTCAGTATGTTGCTGCCTGACATTTGCTTCATTTCTTTAAGTGTGTGAGCATGCCCAGTATGACCTTTCAGTGTGATGCTGAATGAAATCCACTACATTTGTTGGAGTGTGTGAGCACGCCCAGTATAGACATTTATACTATATGTGTATGGAAAATCAAGTTGTACTTTTACAGCAGGGCTCACCTTTGTGTCATAGATCAACAGGGATCATGCTGTGCCTGCAGGGCTTCCATGAGACTCTTTGCATAGACTTATCAACATTTCTACATACGGGGGGTGGCAGCTATTCTTTGTATATTTCTACCTGGTGGCACACCTGATTGCTACTGTGGGTGTACATAGGATAAGGGTTTCACCTGACACTTATACACATTTGCTATGCCTGCACTGCTATGTATGGGACACCATTTCAATCTGTACTGTTGCCTATCATACTGGCTTGAGGCATACTACTGTACTACAGATCTTAGCATCCAATTCCACGTATATTAGATTGCAACTTCATAGCCTACACAATCCACATCACACCGCCTCGCCTGATGTTCTCTATCTGCATAGGCGTGTGGGGGAGGTTACACATTTGCCTCTTTAGGGGCATGATACAGAATTTCTTTGTGTTTGCATTAGTGCACAATTGTCCTGCTGTGTCGATGCCACTGAAATGCTATCATGGCTTAGTGGTTCAGTACTGTGACTATAGTGCACAGTATTCTGGGTTTGAGCCCTATCACTGCTTTTTATTTTCATGCTGGGCAGACCAGACTGCTTCAGGAACAGTAAAGCAAATATGAGCGTGTTAAACTGACTTTGCTCAACTTTGCCCGACCTTGCCCAACATTGCTCAACATTGCCCGACATTGCACTAGTTGGCACGAGCAATTTTGTTTACATATACTAAATATTAGTAAAAGCTGCTTAGCACTGCTTTATATTGCTTAAAACATGACAATCATGCCTCAGGTGGTGCTGCAGGGCTGCCTATGTTGGATGCACATACTACACTACCTATACATGTTTGGAAACAGGTAGTGTCAAGTTAGGCATCTCTTTTACTTTATGTGTGAGTCAGAGAGAGGTATCATTTCCAGGGTTCCTACTGAGCCAGTGTATGTGCTATATGTTGCCACTTTGCCAAGGGCAAGGCATACTGGGCACGCCTCCTTCTGCCTACTGGGGCAGGCTCAGGTTGTTCCTCCTCCGAGTCACACTGTGCCTATGCAGGCCTTGACAATGGTGGGGGGCTGTTTGGTCCTGCCCCATGCTGTTCCTGCTGCAGCTGTTTTCGCAGGATCATATTGTGCAGCATGGCACATACCATGACAATTTGGGTACATGTAGTTGGTGAGTACTGCAAGGCTCCACCGGATGTGTCCAGGCACTGGAACCGTGACTTGAGCATCCCAAACACACGCTCGATTACATTTCGTGTTTGTGCGTGTGCCTCATTATGGAGTTCTTGTTCAGGTGTGTGTGCATTTCTGATGGGTGTCATCAGCTACAGCTCCGGTGCGTATCCAACATCCCCCACTAGGTGACCGTCAGGGATGTCCCCATTGGCAAATGTCTGGTACAGCTGCAACAGATGCCAGATATGGAAATCATGGTAGCTTCCAGGGTAGCAAGCACACACATTCAGTATTATGCCCTGGGCATCGCACACGACCTGGCAGTTGATGGATTAAAAGCTCTTGCTGTTGATGTAGGCCCTACCCCGCTCACCAGCTGGTGCTTTGATGTGTATGTGCGTGCAGTCAGTTGCACCCACTACCTCAAAGTATTCCATTATTTGATGGAAGAGACGCATATTGCTGGCCAATACCTCACGGGAATTGGGGAAATATACATGATCACCAACATGTGCTGACATGTCATTCAGGAACTGGTGCAGTACCATGGATGCTGATGCCTGTGAAATCCCCATCATATCACCAGTTGGTCTTTGGAACATACCTGTTGCTAGTATTCTTAGGCCAACACATACCTTGGTTTCCAGTGGGATGGGTTCCCCTCTGTTGGTTCTGTGTGTGAGGCATGGCCTGCACAGCTCAACAATTTGCTGCAGGAGCTCTCTGTCCACTCTATAGCACTCCACTATCTCCAGCTCATGTAGCCCCTGGTAGGTTACCCTGGGTCTGTACACTCTTCTCCGTCTCCTCACTGTGGGTTGCTCAGCAGCATTCACAATGGCACCACCCTCAGCATCTTGCACATGTCGTCTTATAATAGCAATGGCAGCCCTTAACATTATTTTGTCTCAGTTAAGCTTTTTAAGTTTTCACTTCTCTTTGTAGACTGCAGTGTTGCAGTGTTTCTGAGAAAAACATGGAGGAATGTTGTTTGCAAAGTTTTACGTGCTGGGCTGGGTTAGTGTACTGCCTTTTTAATTGCCTGATTCTGATTGATTTCACCTGGCAGCTCTGCTAGTTCTCCTTGGTTAACTTCCTACTACTTCTTTTACTTCCTTTTCCCCTTTCTGTTTCCACAGGGGGAAGCACCGTGCAAACAAGCGCAAACACATGCACATGAGCCCACAAGTGCGCACACAGCCTTACACAAGCTTACACAGGCTTAGGCGGGTGCACATTCATGCATACAGGCTTAGACAGCCTTACACAGGCTTACACAGGTGCACACACGGGCACACAGGCTTAGACGGGTTTACGGGCATGCACATGCACGCACATAGTGTAAGCATCTTTGCAAGAAACTTTAGTGATAGCCACGGCGTACACCTTCAGTTTCTGGGTTTCAGTTTAGACAACTGTGGACACGCCTCTACCAGGCCTGAGTAACTCACAGCAAACACATGCCAATCTGCTTCAATAAGCTTACAGTCTTTTAGATACATACCCTCTCATGATGTCACCTATCTTCTAGTCTGTTACTCCCCTAATCCTACTCTTACACTCTAGGGACATGGTTCACATGGAAGGGAAAATTGGGATTCACTATCCTTATACTCATTTGCATAGGATTGCCTACTAATGCTTGGCTATATCTCTCAGACTTAGCTTCCCCCCTTAGTAACCACTACTCAGTAGCCATGTTGTCTTCAGCCTGCCATTCACCTGCATGGCAGATGAATATTTTGAATAAAATGCCTATTTTTGGCTTTTATTTTTTTTTTCTGGTATTTAGAGTGCCGCATGTTTGCGCGGTGCTGTGCTATGCTTAAACATCGGAGATCGAGAAAAAAAAAATTTTTTTATTATTTTGCAACAGATAAAAATGCCAATGGCGATTTATTTGGCCATTGGCATGCTTCCTCAACTGGATGCATCCTTTATTTGGAGCTGCATAGCTCCGTTTTGCTATTTGCAGAACGGTACTCAGTTGCCAATCGAGTACATTTCTACAAATAACACTACTCTTACTCGGACAGGTTAGTGTTTTCTGGATTGCAACTTTACCTCATTTGCATAGCTTTCAGCAGCAAATGAGGTAATTTGCATAACCTAACACTGTTTGTGCAAGAGTCGTTTTAGGAGCTCTCATGCATGCACCTGCCGGCGCACCTGCCGGCTGTTCCTGGATCGCTCGGCAGACACGTTGGCTGGCTGGAGTCTTACTCTACTCTTAGACTCCGTGCAAGCCTTCATGAATCTGGCCCATGGTGTTAGTAAGTTATAAAAATATAATTAATACAGTTAATCAATTAACTACTAAATGGAATAACTTATTTTTCACCATGAAAGATTGTCTTTCTTTAATTAAAATGGTAATTCTACCTAAAATCTTGTTTTATATCCAGTCATTGCATTTAACCCCTTCTAAAACTTTTATAAAGAAAATAAATATACTTCTTCTTAAATTGCTTTGGTATCATAATAAACCAAGGATATCTCCTGAATGGCATACACAAAGCTGAGAAGAAGTTTGTGTAGTTTTCCCAAATAATGAATTATATGGTAAGTCTGCCATCATTAAAATTGTAGCTCAATGCTATAAGACATCATATGATTCCAAATGAAATTCAATTCATGAAAGGATTTTATTTGCTATTATACCATGACCCCCCATTAATATTCCAAAACGTGCACGCTGATTGGCCAGCGTGCACATTGTAAATCGACTTATACTAATGGAAAAAGGTCCGCCGGACTGGACTTTTCCATTAGTATAAGTCTCTTTGAAAACACTGTCTCGCTATGTTAAAAGAGTTTAACATAGCGACCCAGGTTTAAAAAAAGCAACGGAGATCTCCGTTGCTTTTCTTAAAGCTGTCTCGCCATGTTAAATTCCTTTAACATAGCGACACAGTGTGTAAAAAGCAACGGAGATCTTGCTTTCTCCGTTGCTTTTTTTTTAAACATGTCTCGCTATGTTAAATGGGTATAACATAGCAAGACAGCTTTAAAATAAGCAACGGAGATCTCCGTTGCTTAATTTAAAGCTGGCTCACTATGTTAAACCCATTTAACATAGCGAGATAGGTTTTAAAAAAAAGGAACGGAGAAAGCAAGATCTCCATTGCTTTTACTGTTTAAGCTATGTTAAATGGGTTTATACGAGACAGCTTTAAAATAAGCAACAGACATCTCTGCTTATTTTAAAAGCTGTCTCTATGTTAAACCCATTTAACATAGCGAACAGTAAAAAGCAATGGAGATCTTGCTTTCTTGCTTTTGGCCACAGCTCTGATGTATAGCGTGAGGCATGCGCAGTACATCAGAACTTCAGGATACCAGACAGCTGCGGAAGGGCAGCAAAGAGGCATTATACAATGCCATTATTTAAGAAAAGTAATTATTTCTTTTCTTAAATAATTGTAGAAAATGCCAAAACTATAAAACAAACAAAGTGCCCAGACGAAACCACGGTTCAAGTAAAGTGTAACGCAATTTATTTAAAATGGATAAACAAGCGTTTTCGCTCCTGTTCAAACAGAAGCTTCTTCAGCATAAAAAGAGCGCAAGCTCACATTGTTTAAAACTATTAGGTGACCAGCTGTTGATGTCAGCTAATTAAACATTTAAAGTGCAAGTGCACCAAAATAAATCATTTAACTTCATGTTAAAAACTGTATGGGTACATACCCATATGCATACCAATAATCACACATTCAAAAATAAGTAAAATGAAGTGGATAACAAAGGAACACATCGGACTAGCTGGATAAATAAAATAAGTAACCAGGTAGAGAGTGCACAAACAATATGGTTACAACCTCCCTGGCCAACATAAAGGTTTTACAAGTTTTGCCCTTGTATAAAAGAGATTATATGAATAGTAATAGGATGAATCCTGATATCATTACTAATCTACAAAAGAGGCATAAGAACAACAGGTCCATGTACAGGTAATGCTTTAACCTGAAACTAGTGAAATCCCTATTCTACAGTGGCATGCCTTGTATAAAAGTTAACAATGCCACCCATAAAACAGCTAACAGTGTTAAAGCTCAAAGTGCCAAAACATACTGTCACATGCATCATAGGGTTATGAGAAAACTCATTTCAAGTGACAATCACCTTAAATAACTTCTATACTTTAATATAGACGCTATATTACAATTGTTGTTGAGACCCGGGTAGGAGAAAGCGTCTAGTTGTAATTGCCACTCTAACTCACGGGTCTCTAATAGTAAAGATTGCGGGCCCCCCCTTACATCACACTTTACATGGTCAATACCCATGAATTTAAAACTGTGGCCACAGTTGTTCAGTATGTGTTTAGAGAGGGCATTATCGCTCCTCTGATTCTTGATGGCATATAAATGTTGGTAGATACGGTCCCTGAATCGGCGATCCGTCTTGCCAACATAGAATGCATAACAGCATTCACAAAAGGCCACATACACAATAGATTTAGTGTTGCAATTGATTTTATAATTAATGGTGAACTTCCTCTTGCCCATAGCGAAAGAGTTTCCTACTCGTAAGTGTGTACACCATTTGCAACACCCATAGGTATATGTTCCCTTATGTCTAATCATGAGGTCAGCTGAGCTATTTCTCTGTAACATATCCTTAAGGTTATAACCTCTTTTAAATGTGAATATCGGAGTAGTACCCATCCTATCATGTAGCCCAGCGTTAATAATGAAGTACCAGTTCTTACGGATGATTGAGCACAAAGACCCTGAATGTGAGTTAAACGGAGAAATAAAGGCTACAGAGACGTTTGACTTACTACAAGTATCAAAAACTTCCACGTTGTTGTCAGCAATTGGGGTGAAGTTCCCTGGTGACTGTACACGGTTACCAACCAACCCAATCTGCTCTTTGGGTAAAAGCAGTGGTAAGTAAATTCCTTTCCCTCGTTTCATTGACACTTCACCAATCAGGTCGAAAAAAAGGTCATCAGGGTACCCACGGTTTCTAAACATGTCAGCCAATAGTGAGCATTCTTGTTCAAATGCATCATCAGTACTGCACATACGGGCAGCCCTGACCAATTGCCCTTTAACAATAGATCGCTTCTGCCTCCAAGGATGGCAACTTGTAAAATGTAAAAAGGAATTACAATAAGTTGCCTTCCTATAAATTGATGAACAGAATCTATTGTTGTTGTTATCTTTAAGCAGTTGGACATCCAGATAATTGATCACAGAGGTTGAAAAATGGTGAGTAAATTTCAAAAAGTCAGTTGTAGAGTTCATATGTGCTAACAGGTTTGAGGCATCAACCTCACTCCCTTGGAATAACACGAACACATCGTCAAGAAAACGAGTGTAGATCTTAGCACTCTCAACGAATGGTGGATAATTGAACAAAAAGTTCTTCTCCCAATAGGCAACAAACATGTTAGCAACGCTGCTGCCACATGGGGAACCCATTGCTATACCTTTCTTTTGCAGGTAGTGCTGACCATCAAACATGAAGAAGTTGGAAGACAAAACTATGTCAAGTAGTACTGTAACCAAGTAGATGTCATTGTTGGATGCTCCGCATTCCCGTAGCATGAGTTCAATCCATTCGACAGCCTCCTCGTGTGGTATTGATGTATACAGATCAACCACATCGATGGTCAAAAAGTTGAGGCTGCTGTCGAAGGCGGTGTCATTGATCAAGCTCAGAAAGGACCAAGAGTCTTTGCAGATTTGGGGGATAGATTTCAGGTGTTTGCTAATGATGCTGTCAATAAGACGAGCACAAGGATGTGTGATGGAACTTCTGCCATCTACTAAAGCCCTCATTCGTGGATCAGTGAGGCTTTTGTGAATTTTAGGGATCCCAAACATGACAGGCACCCTGGGGTAGGAAATATCAATAAAGTTGTATGTATCAATGTTGATCCTGCCCTCTAGGTAGAGATCCCTAAAATATCCTTTAATTCTATTATAAGTGCCCGTTAATTCATTTAACGAAGAACTTACGTAAGCAGGTGTATCTAATACCTGTGACATACGGCTAGAATATTCAGCTTTGTCAAAAATAACTAAACCCCCACCCTTATCTGGCTTGATCACCCTCACTGCTGAACTACAAATTTTGTTTAAGGCCATGAGTTGATCAGAAGAAGTATTCCTACAAGCCCTATCATCTCTCCCTACTGTGTGTAACTGCCTAAAGTCCAGTTCACATGCTTTCTCAAACGTGAATAGACTAGGGTGTAGGGAAGGATTAAAGGTACTGGGTAACTTCAAACCAGGTGCACTACCAGGCAAGTCATTGTTAAAAAAGATGTTCAAGTTAAGCTTGCGCACAAAAAGCTTTAAATCCATAAGTGTTTTGGCCAGCCTGAAATTGTAGTCAGGTACAAAATTCAGGCCTTTAGCCAGTAGCTCTGTTAATTCTTCGTCAATGATGACATCCAAAAAGTTGTAAATAAAAAAGTCCCCTTTTTTATTTGATGACACTGACGGAGTACGCACATCATCAGTTATTGCACCCAGTAAGGTGGTAGCAGACTCAGTCAGAGGTTGAATTAATTCCAGTTCTTGTTCCTCTGAAATCGGTTGCTGCTCTTCCCTAAAAAAGGCTTTTGGTGGCTATTATTGTTTTTATTATTAAATGATTTTATCCTGTTACTTCTCCGAGGGCCTTGCACACCCGTCAATGCGTCCTGTTCACTTCCGGAGCCTGCATCAGTGAGAGTTTGTGCCACCTCATCCCCATTAGAATTAACCAAAACAGGTGATTCAGTCTCATCATGAATGCCCAATCTGTTGTGCTTTTTAAACAGGTTTGGATAAGCAGAGTTATTCTGGTATGCCTGTCTGTCTCTCACCAATTTCTTAACCTTGTTAGCCTTCAATTTAACTAGCATTGAGTCAATGCTAGTAAATGACCGGTTATAATCATACTTATATCTGTGAAAATTTATGTCAGCTTTGATGCTATTGTCAAGCTTTGAAGCCTCATCAAGTAAAACAGAGATGTGTTTAATGTAATTCTTGATCATTAATTCCAGTAGTTCAGCCCCTTGTTTGTTAAATAATGTCTCCAATTCTGAAAGAAATGCAGAGTCAGTAAATAAACCTGTAGGGGTAAATGAGCTGCAAAGCCCCTTAGGTATAACCCCTTCCTTCAAGCACTGCTGGAAGTAGGAAACTTCCAGTTGAAGTTTTTTAATTTTCAACAATGTGCTATCCAGTACTTTTAAATTAGTTGAAATGTTGTCAAAGATGTTACCTTGACTAGAGGAGTCCGTCGCCGGTAAGCCCGATCCTGTAGAACTGCCAAACAAAAATGCAGTCGAGTTTTTTGCCCATTCGGCCATGGAGGGCATCCCAATAAGCGCATCGGCCTCACCAGTCCCATCTTGAATACCGGAAAGCAAACCGATGTTAGTGCGAGAGACAGGGTTACCACCAGCATTCTTATTATTAATGTTGCTACCAGAATTGACTGAGTGCAAAGCCGAACCATTGTTAACCAATTCGGTTGGAAATGAAGACCCTGCTTCAGGTAAAGCACACAAACTAGTTTGCAAAGTGCGAGGTGCTTGGCCAGCTGGAATATCCATGTTGCTGTTTCCCGGTAGGGACCGATTGTAATCCGTTAAATTTAGTCCGTTAGTGCCCCTTTGACTAGCACTGATTCTCTCGATGTGATCCAGTCAAGAATTCATAGTGTCCAAGCGTTGAGAAAGCGCTACCATCAGCGCTTGTATATTTGCATGATCAGAAAAGTTGTCCGCACTATTAGTGCCGAAGATGTTAGGTGAACCTGGGCTCGACGGAGCACCAGAAGCCATACTAGACAATTGTAGAAAACGCCAAAACTATAAAACAAACAAAATTTATTTATCCATTTTAAATAAATTGCTTTA
Organism: Protopterus annectens; assembly: GCF_019279795.1. Lineage (NCBI taxonomy): Eukaryota > Metazoa > Chordata > Ceratodontiformes > Protopteridae > Protopterus > Protopterus annectens. The sequence continues at coordinate 1,177,026,212 of NC_056726.1, read as the reverse complement.
CACTTTACTTGAACCTTGGTTTCGTCTGGGCACTTTGTTTGTTTTATAGTGTTTACAAACTTGTAAGGGATTTGTTAGTGATAAAATAAAAGTATAATTTGATTCAATTATGAAATCTGTTCCTAAAATTTTATGTTTTGTGTTCAACACTAAAAGTAAGTAATGAGCAATATAATGTATTTATCTAGAATATGTAGAATTATTAGAACATATTTTAATTTTTCTGATTTTGTATTTTGGAATTATTCTATAAAAATAATGAGGAAATATTTTCAGGTACAAATAAAAAATATTATTAAAATCTTCAGGAACATCTACCACTTTACTTTATTAAAAATGATTTACTGGAAAGTATTGACATATTGTAAGTGCAAGAGACCAGATGGAAAGGGAGTAAGGCCAGGGGTATCAGAGGTGGGTTCAAATTGTTCTACCATCGTGTGGATGGGAGGAGAAATGAGTTATATTGAAGCAAAAGTATGTCAAGAGTCCTTTGGAAGTGAAAAGAGTGTCAGCCAGAGTGATGTTTATGAAGCTGTAAATGGATGGTGTGATGATGAATGGTGTTAGTGCATATGCTCTGCAAATTGGGTGTGTGATGGATGAGAAAGAAACATTTTGGAGTGAGTTGAATGGAGTGGTGGTGAGTGTACCCAAGGGTGAGACAGTGGTGATAGGAGTGGATTTCAAAGGGTAAGTTGGTGAAGGGAACAGAGGGGGCTGAGGAGGTTATGGGTAGGTATGATTTTAAGGAGAGGAATGCAGAGGGTCAGATGGTAGTGGATTTTGTGAAAATGATGGACATGGCTGTGATAAATATGCATTTTATGAAGAGGGAGGAGCATAGGGTGATGTACAGCAGGCAGTGGAGGAAGATGCACACAGGTGGATTGTATCTTATATAGATTGGAGACTGTTAGGTGGTGACAGGGGAGAGTGTAGTTAGGCAGCATAGGATTGTTATCTGTAGGATGACACTGGCAAGCAAGAAGAAGAGGAGGAGAGTGAGGGCAGTGCCAATGATTAAATGGTGGAAGTTGAAAAAGTATGATTATGAGGTGGAGTTCAGGGAATAGTTACCACAGACACTGGGTGGCAGTGAACAGTTAAATGATAGCAGGACAGCTACAGCTAAGGTAGTAAGGAGACAGCTAGAAAGGTGCTTGATGTGACATCTGGACAGAGGCATGAGTACAAGGAGACTTGGTGGTGGTAGGAGCTAGTATAGCAGAGTATACAGAAGAAGAGATTGGTGAAGAAGTGGGATTGTCAGGGAGATGAAGAAAGTAGACAGGAGTACAACCAGGTGAGGCATATGGTGAACAGAGACGTCACGAAGGCTAAAGAGATGGTATATGGTGAGGTGTATGAAAGGTTGGACATAAAGGATGGAGAAAACAACCTGCGCCAATTTGTTAGACAGAGGGACCAACCTGGGAAAGATGTGCAGAAGATTTGGGTGATAAAGGATAATGAGGGAAATGTACTCACAAGTAAAGAGAGTGTATTGAGCAGATGGAAAGAGTACTTTGAGGAGCTGATGAATGAAGATAATGAGAGAGAGAGAGAAGGCTGGATAACAGGGGGATAGTGAATCAGGAAGTGCAACTGATTAGCAAGGATGAAGTAAGGACAGCTATTAAGAGGATGAAGAATGGAAAGGCTGTTGGCCCAGATGGCATACCTGTGGATGCATGGAGGTGTTTACGAGAAATGGCAGTGGAGTTTTTAACCAGATTGTTTAATGAAATCTTGGAAAGTGAGAGGGTGCCTGAGGAGTGGAGAAGAAGTGTATTGATATTGATTTTTAAGAATATGGATGATATGTAGAGCTGTAGTAACTACAGAGGGATAAAATTGATCAGCCATAGCATGAAGTTATGGGAATGAGTAGAGGAAGCTAGGTTAAGAAGGGAGGTGATGATTAATGAGCAGCAGTATGGTTTCATGCCAGGAAACAACACTGCAGATGTGATGTTTGCTCTGATGGTGTTTGTTGATGGAGAAGTATAGTGAAGTTCAGAAGAAATTGCATTGTGTCTTTGTGGAATTAGTGAAAGCATATGACATGTTGCCTAGAGAGGAGTTGTCGTACTGTATGAGGAAGTCTGGAGTGGCAGAAAAGTATGTTAAGAGTGGTACAGGATATGTATGAGGGCAGTGTGACAGTTGTGAGGTCTATGGTAGGATTGATGGAGGCATTCAAGGTGGAGGTGGGATTACATCAAAGATCAGCTCTGAGCCCTTTCTTATTTGCAGTGGAGATGGACACATTGACAGATGAGATCAGACAGGAGTCCCTGTGGACTATGATGTTTGTGGATGATATTATGATCTGTAGTGAGAGTAGGGAACAAGTTGCATAAAGTCTGGAGAGGTGGAGATATACTCTAGAGAGGAGAGGAGAGGAATGAAAGTTAGCAGGACTAAGACATAATATATCTGTGTGTGAATGAGGGAGTATAGAGGAATGGTGAGGATGCAGGGAGTAGAGTAAGTGAAGGTGGATGAGTTTAAATACTTGAGACCAATGATTCAGATTAATGGTGAGTGTGGAAGAGAGGTGAAGAAGAGAGTGCAGGCAGAGTGAAGAAGAGTGTGCAGACAGGGTGGAGTGGATGGAGGAGATTGCCCGGTGTGATTTCTGATAGACAGGTACCAGTAAGAGTGAAAGCAAAGGTCTACAAATTGTAGTAAGACCAGCTATGTTGCATGGGTTGGAGACGGTGGTACAGACATGAAGACAAGAGTCAGAGCTGAGGTGGCAGAGTTAACGATGTGAAGATTTACACTGGGTGTGACGAGGATGGACAGGGTTAGGAATCAGTATCTGACAGGGTCAGGTTGGATGGTTTGGAGACAAAGCTAGAGAGGCAATATTGCATTGGTTTATACATGTGCTCAGGAGGGATGCTGGGTATATTGGGAGAAGGATGCTAAGGATGGAGCTGCCAGGTAAGAGGAAAAGAGAAAGGCCTAAGATAAGGTTTATGGACATTCAGATAGCTGGTGTGACAAAGCAAGATGCAGAGGACAGGAAGAAATGGAAACAGATCTTCCACTGTGGTGACCGCTAACAGGATCAGATGAAAGAAGAAGAAGATTCATTTGGAAATATTTAAACAGAGCTTTAAAACTCTTCATAAAGTTGCATTAGTATATAAATCAATAAATGTTGGAGGTGTGGTAAACATAAGACATAAGCTGGGTTCATATTGTTTTAAAGTGTGAAATTATATCTCCTTTTTGAATAGAGCTTAACAATTTTATTCAAGCATTGTGGTCAGACAAATGATTATTACTAATTGTTTGATTGTATTTAATACTCTGATTCCAGACTTATACCAATAATGCAAGTATCTTTTCTATGATATATTTTAGCTATAGCTAGGAAAGTAATCACAAAACATTTGAAAAATAAAACTATCTCATTATTTACAGAATTCATATACTTAGCTGAAAGTGTATGTAAAAATAAATTGTCAGACGTGAAGTGAAGATGAGAAACCTTAATCTCACTCACACACATATATATAAAATTAAGTGGTTTACATGAAAAGTATTCATGGTTTAAGTATTTTATAAGAAACATTTTGTCATGAATTATCGGTAGTTATGTTTTAATATATTTTTTTCAGTTATTGTTATTGTTAAACATGTAATATTTTTTTTTTATAAAAAAGAAATGTAAGGAACCACATAGTATACTATAATACAGCAGTTTTGAAAACCATAATTTTTCAAGTACCTGTTAAAATATATTCTGACAGGATTTTTTTTTAAATTAATAATTTTTGACTAATATAATTTAATACTATGACAAAAAGCATATTTCCTTCACTTCTAGCACTGACAGGATCAAATTTGGTTCAGATCTGATAGGAAAAATCCTGTCAAAAAAACTTCTAATAGTAAAGAGCAACTAAAATATAATGTACTGAAGCCACCATCTTGACCACACCCTACTCAAGCTTTTCTTTTGATGCTAGGAAGTTAATCCTTGTTTTGGCATGTATATCTCTAATGGACATAAGCAGCCTGTAAATGTTTCATCTCCTAGGCCCCTGCTTGTAAATGTTTCCCCTTCCAAGCCCCTGCTTTCACTTATCATTGGTACCAGAACATATCAGAGACTTAGAACCCATGGCTAGACTGAAAAAGGCCACAGTGGTTGTTAGCCTAATACAGATATATGAATTTATGAACCTATGAACAAAATTCAGTGCACATTTTATATCTATATGAGTCTGTGGATGACTCAGGTCTGGTAGTCAACATAAATCAGGCAACAACTAAAAATGCTTAAAAAAAACAGGACAGAATATAAAGAAAAAGACAAGAAGAAAAGGAAGAGAAAGTGAAAAGTTGACAAATATTGTGGCACCTATAGAGGTCTTATGGAACATCCTCATGTTGACCAAGATTTGATGCAGGAATGGCTAAGGAGAAGTGAACTGAAACTTAAAGATGAAAGGTTAATAAAGTCAGTCCAAGACAGTGGTCTGTGTACATGTTGGTTTACAATGTCTATAGAAAAATTGGGAAAAACAGATAACACAACTTCTAACATCATACTTCCGAGACCATATAATCAACGTCTTGAAACTTTGAAAGTAAAATAAAAAGAAACATTTTTTAAGGGAAACATTTAATAAACTTTAGTTGACCTATAGCATATATAGTGTCATACATATTGACAAACACAAAGTCTTAAAGTACCAGTATTTCCTAGCAGAAATGAGAGCAATGTGACATCCAGACAGTTCCAACTGTAGTGGGAGCAGCAGGACCAATAGAAAAAAATGTACAAATCATACTTAAACCTCATCTGAACTGGAGTAGGAGGCAATTCTGGGTGGAATGTAGTGCTGAGAAGAGCACTCCTGCCTAACATTAAAGACTAAAACAATACTGGATTTATGAACTTTAATTATGTCATGACTTAAGATCGGGGTCTCTTTCTGTCAAGGGATATAAAAAAATCTAAGTACTTTGAGAAACTAAACCGAGTCTAAATACATACACATATACACATTCACAGACACACACACACACACACACACACACACACACACACACACACACACACACACACACTCACACCACATGTTCACAATCATATACCATAAAACGTTGATTAGAGTCTTTCCGTTCTATTGTTTCTATTCAAAGGAGAACAAAGGTGCTAGCATATAAAATCCAAAGGATGTCAATAAAAAGTGTTTTTTATACTGCATATTATGCATAAGTTGATTTTGTTTCAAAAGTGAATCCTTATATGCTAGTTTTCTGCTTGTTTTTGCTTTCCTTATGGAGAAAACCTCAAGTACAAGCCATGACTTGCAATCTACAGCTTATAATTTAATTCATGTTATTTTTTATACTTTGATTTTAGTTTGAATGTGTCTTTGTTCAAACAAGGTTTCTAATGAAAGATATGTATTAAACATGCTTACGTGTTTGTGTGTGTGGCGTATGTATGTATCTATCGGTCTGTCTCTGTTATGTTGTATCAGTGCCAATGTCTATAGGTTCATAGGTTCATACTAGGCTATCTGCTCTAGGGTATTTATAAGCCTAGCCAGAGTATGTTTGGCTTTCGCCACCCATTTTAAATTAATTTTGCTATGCCCTTTTTCGAGGTTATTATACTGTGCCTCTGTCTAACAGTGACACAGAAGTGATACCCAGGGTAAACCTACGATCTCCCATCCACTCATCAAGATTCCTCTTGAAGAGAGTCAATGAGGGACTCTGCCTAACCTGGACTGGGATTTTATTCCAGAGTGAAGGGAGCCTCTGGGTTATGAATCTGTCCCTCCAGCATGTCCTATTTATTTCAGTGCTTAGGTTCAAGTCTCTCGTGTATGTAACTCGATGGGATTTGGATTTTTTGAGGTGCAGCATGTCCCTTAATTCCGGGTTGGACATGGCTTTATACGTCAGGCACAGGTCGCCTCTGAGCAGGCGGCATGCCACTGAGTAGAGCTGGAGTTTCTTTAACCGGGCAGCATATGGCATCTGTTTGAGCCCTTTGATCCTCTTGGTGAGGTACTTTTGGGGTCTTTCCAGTTGCTGCAGGTGTTTGGTAAGGTACATCCCAAAAGGGGCATTGTATTCGATTATGGGCCTGAAGCGGGATGAGTAAAGAGGCACGATGACCTCCCCTAATCTAGATGTGAATCCCTTCTTGATTAGGTGGGCTATATAAAATGTTTTACTAACCACTTTGGCCACGTGGTTGTCAAATGAGAGATTGCTATCAACTTGGGTCCCCAGGTCCCTAATTACTTCTTCTGTACTTAATGGATTACCACCTATCTGGTAATTTGTGGGCACTTTGTTTTTGCCAAAGGGGATGACTATACACTTTTTGGCATTTAGCTTGAGGCCATGGCTCTGGTACCAGTTGTCTGTTTCTATGAGGCCCATTTGGAGGATGCTTGTGTCGGCTGGAGAGTCGATTATTGTGCCCAGTTTGCAGTCATCTGCGAACTTGGTCAGCCACAGTCCTTCTGTGTTGGCCTGTACCTCCGAGAAATATATACCGAACAAGAGAGGTCCCAGGACTGAGCCTTGTGGGATGCCACTTGTAACTGGTTTGGAGTCTGACATGGCTCCAGCAATTCTAACCATGTGGGTTCTGTCCTTGAGCCAGTTTGCAACCCATCTAGTGACATAGGGGTTTATATTTAAGCTGGTGAGCTTATCTATAATGCCCGAGTGGGGTATTGTATCAAAGGCTTTTGCGAGGTCCAGGTAGGCTGTGTGGACCACCTTCCCTCATCAATGGCCTTGGTGACTGTTTTAAAGAAGTCAACCAGGTTTAAGAGGCAGGATCTGCCCTTAACAAAGCCAAACTGGGTAGGATCCAGTGTCTGTAGGTCCCCAATATCTTTATTTATGAGGTCCATGATGATCCTTTCCATAGCTTTGCAGACCAAGCTAGTCAGGCTTATGGGGTGATAGTTTCCAGGGTCCGTTGAGGCACCACCTTTGTGGAGAGGGACCACTGTTGCTGTATGCCACTCTTTGGGTACATATCCTGTAGTAAGGCTGAGATTGAACAGTAGTTTTATGCTTGCGTTTAGCTCTTCTTGGAGTTCATGTAGGACGCAGCCCGGGACACCGTCTGGTCCCATTGATGCTGTGTTTTTTGCTTTGGAGAGGGCAGCTCTTACCTGAGCATCTGAGATGTCAGGGGGGCAGCACTCTGCTGGGATAGATATTTACCCTTTTGGTGGGGAGGGGGGGGAGAAGTTTGCACTGAACCTGTCAGCTAGGATGCTGGCAATGTCTGTGGGTTCGGTGTATTTTTTGTCATTTTGGACTAATTCTGAGCATATCTGGGAATTCCCACCCAGGTTCCTAACATAACTAAAGAAAGCCTTGTGATTATCCTTAGTGTCCTGTGCAATTTTTCTCTCGAAGCTGGCCTTAGACGATTTTATGAGTGCCCTTAGTTTTTTGCTAATACTGATCAGAGATGCCCTCCCTTTTTGGGATTTTGCTCTATGATGTAGTAGTTTCCACCTTCTATTGTATAGTTTGTTTATGGCTGGGGTCCACCAGACAGGATGTCTGCCTTTGGAGGATTGGGTCTTGGTTTTATTTGGGATTGCATGAGCCATGCATTCCTGAAGGTGTTCATAGAATGCATTTATAAAGGATTCTGCAGTCTGGGCCATATTTTCCACAGGCCCGGGGGCTTTGAAGGAATCCACCTTAGTTTTGAGGAGTGTGAAATTTGCTTTAGAGAAGTTTTTCACTGTGGTTTTCTGGGTAGGGAGTGGGGTTGGGATGTGAATATCCAGTGAGATCACTTTATAGTCTGATCTTACCAGTGAGGGATACACTTCTGGTCTGGAGCATAGAGTCCAGATGTTGGTGATGATCAGGTCCAGTATGTTTTCCCCTCTTGTGGGAGTGGTAACAAGTTGTTCCATAGCATTTGAGTTTATAAATTCTAAAAACCTTTGGACTAGGGTGTTGGAGCTAGATTAATGCTCCCAGTCTATGTTTGGGTAGTTGAAGTCGTCCAATATAATGGTGTTTGGGGAGACCTTCATATTTTCCAGTGTTTTCAGGAAGGCCGAGTGCAGTTCCTGGGTTTGGGAGGGTGGTCTGTAGCAGGCTATAAACTGGAAGGCAGTTTTACCCACTGTTAGTTGCAGATGGATAGTCTCTGATGCTTCGTGCTTTGCCACCAACCTGGAGGTGTGGGTATCTTTGATGAATATCGATACTCCCCCTCCTTTTGTGGTTCGGTCCAAGTTTTGGGGCCAAAAAGCATGGTATGAGGTATAACCTGGTAGTGCTGGGGTGCTCTCAGGAGCCCTGAACCAGGTTTCTGTTACTGCACAGATATCAATGTTCTCCATGCTAAGGAGAGTTTCAAGTGTGTGCATCTTGAGGTTTAGACTTCTGGCGTTGAGTAGCATTACTCTTAGTTTCTTATCCCTTATGATACCTATGGAGGTGGGTTTGTCTTTTGAGCCTTGTCTAAAAATGGCACTATGGGGGTAGCAAGAGCCTTTGCCAATATCCGAAAGCCCAGTGGAGACAGGTGCAAGCCGTCCCTAGCGAAGCATCGTGGCTTGTCGAGCATATCATCCCAGGTTGACAGGCATTGGATCCCCTTTGAATGACACCAGTACTTAAGCCAATTATTGAAATTGATCATCTTGTCTTCATATTGTGGCATCATTCTTGGTGAGGGTAAGATGCTACTCAAGGTCAGGGTCATACCGGCCTGGGCTACATGCTCAGAGAGCCCTTCTATGTCTCTTTTCGTGTAGTCCAGGGAGGTACATCTCAGGTTATTCACACCAGCATGGACAATGACTGAGTCATATTTGTACTTTCCTTGGAGTGACCTGAGTGCTTGTGTTATGTGGTGGATCCTAGCGCCCGACAGGCTGCTCACCGTGACCTTCTCCTTGTTCAGCCTGGTGAGCGGGATGTCAGTGTGCCTGACAATGGAGTCACCTATTACAAGTGTATCAGGTGTGTTGTTTAGCCTTAAGGGCTGTGACTATTTGGCACACTGGCTTTGTGAGATATGTGTTGCACGTGTTTTGTTTTGGGGTAGCGGTTGCTTGGGTGTCTGCTTTGGAGGTCTCTGCTGCTTAGGCAGATCTTCATTTAGAGCCTCCGAGTATGTTTTTGTGTGATTATGTGTTTGGTTTGCTGTCGTGGTAGGTCTATGTGAGACTGGAATTGTAGTGAGTGTGGTTTCCTTCTCCTCCTGACTGGTTATGCCAGTACTGAGTTGGGAGAGCTTAGCCTCCAGTTTGGCTATATGGTTGCATCTCTCACATGTGTTGGAATTTGTTGGGAGGAGGAGAGGGTTGTCTGTGTACATGAGGCAGTTGTAACATTGCCTCAAGTTTCCCAGGTTCACCAGCTGGACCGGAGAGGAGATTGACAACTGACCTTTGGACATGGTAGAGTAATATTGGGAATCCTTTATAATTGAAAACAAGGGCCAATGGGGAGTGTGGGTGTAGTGCTTTTCATTTTTAGTGCTGACTTATATAATTGCTTTAGTGAGCAAGTGCCAGGTAACTTAAGTGCAATGTGTTACAGGTAACTTAAATGCAAAAATGACAAACAGTAACTTTCTTTCAAGTGAAACAAGGAAATAAGTACAGTAAGCAATGCAGATATCACTAATGATCCACAGAAGCGCTGAGAAGCCGCGTTTTAGGTGGAATTAGTATTCCAGGGAAATAACAAGCAAACAAACAACAAGCATACAAAGCTAGATTCAGCAGGCCTGGATCTAGTCTATGCTGCAGCAAACAAGGTGTACCAATTTCATTAAGAAACAGTTCAAATATGCAGGCACTATAAACCTTTAACCAGAAATTCCCAGCTCAGAAGGGCAGAGTCCAGCCTCTCCTCCCACAAGAGTGCAGACCACGAACCTTCTTAATGTAAAATAACTGGCCTGAAGCCCAAGTGCATAAACCAGAACTAATACACTTTAGGAATAACAGACACTGAGCTCTCAATCAGCAGTTCCCAACTTAGAAGGATGAAAGCTACCTGTCCTGCCACCACAGTGCATGCCACAAACCTTCCTAATGTAAAACAACTGGTTTGAAGCCCAAGTGCTTAATCCAAAAGACTTAGAATGATAGCTACACTTTAATCAAGTTACTACCAAGCAGTAGTAAATACAATTGAATACTTTAAAGAATGCCTGGATTAGTGCTCAAGTTATACAAACAAAGCTAGATTCAGCAGGTCTGGATCTAGTCTATGCTGCAGCAAACAAGATGTACCAATTTCAGTAAGAAGCAGTTCAGATATGCATGCACTATAAGCCTTCAACCAGAAATTCCCAGCTACTAAGGGCAGAGTCCAGCCTTTACTCCCACAAGAGTGCAGACCACAAACCCTCTTAATGTAAAATAACTGGCCTGAAAGCCCAAGTGCTTAAACCAGAATTAATACACTTTTAGAATAACAGACACTGAGCCCTCAATCAGCAGTTCCCAACTTTGAAGGATGTAAGCTACCTGTTCTGCCACTGCAGTGCAGACCACAAACCCTCTCAATGTAAAACAACTGGTTTGAAGCCCAAGTGTTGAAACTAAAAGGCTTAGAATGAGTTACACCAAGCAGTAATAAATACACTTGAGTACTTTTAAGATGATGCAAAAGCAAAATAAAGTAGGAAGAAACACAAGTACAGTAAAAGCAGATGATTTTTTTTTTTCAGAAAAGTAGCAAAAGCAGTAGTAAATACAATTCTCATGCAGTGCAAGCTGGCACACTTCAATATGTAGCAATATTAGTCCACACACACTTTGAAAAAATGTAATTAAATTAAAAAGGACTAAAAGCAAGTGCAGAAAGGGTTAATTAGGCAGAATGCGGTAAAGAGATGGGCCTGGGGAAGTGTCTTAGATCAAATCTACAGTGGGGCGGGCACTGCAAAAGCCACCAAATTTAAACTACAACCAAGAACTGGGGGAGGGGAATGGGCAAAACAGTTTCAACACAGATGTGAGGAATGTGCAAATTATAAAGCCAAAAAAATATATTATATATACACAACAGATATCTAAGCAAACAGTTTAGCTCTATAATACAGAATAATACAGAAAAGTATACTCAGCTCTATATATTTGCAGATAGTTCTGTAAGGCTGTCTCTCAAACTAAGGTTCCAGTTTGAATGCAGATTGTTAATTAACAGGACACACAACACTAGCTCAATTATAAAGCTGAATACAAGGCAGGAAATGAGGGGGGTGGGGAAAAAGTTTCCACACAGATGTGAGGAATGTGCAAATTATAAAGCCAAAAAATACTGTTCTCTCTCTCTCTCTCTCTATATATATATATATACATATATATATATATATATATATATATATATATATATATATATATATATATACAACAGATATCTAAGCAAACAATTTAGCTCTATAATACAGAATAATACAGAAAAGTATACTCAGCTCTATATATTTGCAGATAGTTCTGTAAGGCTGTCTCTCAAACTAAGGTTCCAGTTTGAATGCAGATTGTTAATTAACAGGACACACAACACTAGCACAATTATATAGCTGAAGACAAGGCAGGAAATGAGGGGGGTGGGGAAAAATTTTCAACACAGATGTGAGGAATGTACAAATTATAAAGCCAAAAAATATATACTGTTCTCTCTCTCTCTCTCTCTCTCTCTATATATATATATATATATACAACAGATATCTAAGCAAACTATGTAGCTCTATAATACAGAATAATACAGAAAAGTATACTCAGCTCTATATATTTGCAGATAGTTCTGTAAGGCTGTCTCTCAAACTAAGGTTCTAGTTTGAATGCAGATTGTTAATTAATCCAGATTTAAGAAGTCAGAGATATTATATTTAAATGCTTTATATGTGAAGCTAGACAGAAATATACATCTATAAATACCATGGTCCATGTCTGGGCCATCACTGTGCAATGAGTATTTTTCAGGCTTTTGAAAACATAACCAGTGGGAGAGGCTTACATAAAGCAAGTTAAGCAGGGACAAAGCTAGGTCATATTTGCTTCTGATAATCAGGCAACCTAGCATGCTATTAGGGTCCAATGGATGTGTTTTCTTAGGTTTGAGAAGGCTGAGACAAACAACTCCACAGTAATTATAGGTAATTTATTTATTTATTTATTTATTTATTTATTTATTTAACATTTGTTGACGGGAGTTCCACAGATCCTGTTTTCATCGGAGGATCTGGTTTCAGCGAGGAGAATACGTTTAGAATGGGAGAATTTTAGTACCCGGAGGAAAGGTACTAACCAGGGAGCCTTGACGGAGAGAGAACAGAAGGGCACCACAGAGGAACCCCGGCGAGAACGAACCGGAACCTCTTGCTGTGGTGGCGGCGGCTGCTGCACCACTGCGCCGCCCAATGGCTGGAACTGTGGAATGGCTGGAACTGTGGAATAAGCTGACCAGTTATAACTGTTGGTGCAATAGAATTTGCACTAAATTAGCCTAACTGATGTTGCATATATCTGAATTAGGATTGTCTGTTTAATTGTTCTTGCTGATATCTTAACACATTGGAGAGATGGTCCTTCTAACTTTTTCTCAGTGTTTAGTATGTATGAACATCATGTTTGGGTACATTTGACAACACACAAATAATAGGTGTTGCTTTTTTGATTTTTTGGAATATATTCTTTTTACAATATCAAGATTACTGTAGATAGCTACTGTATGAGCTGGAGTTGAATCATAAAGTTTTCTATTATGATTTCTTTGTATGATAACCTTTTTTCAGTGTTCAATAAAGTTTAAGATTGTAACAAATGCACCAAATGTGTCAGCTATAATATCAACTATTTCTTTTGGGATCATGTTGGTAATATTGTTGTGTACTATCTCTGAACACTGCTGTGTATTAGTTTGTAACTGTGTGACATACTGAAACAAATATTTCTATTTACTTTTGATTTCTGTGGCTGTTTTAAAATCATAATTGGCTTTAAGCTTCTGAATGGTACTCCTAATCTCTTTGTTGTTTTGCCTGAGTGGACTTTTAAGGTGGGCAGAATGAAACCTTTTATAACCATAAAGTGATTTATTTCTCTTCTTATATATCCTATGTATATGAGTATTCCACCAAATGTGTTTATTTTTAAACATTTATATTTGGAACTGATACAGACTGCCTTATTAATACAACTATTTAAGGTCAAAGACATAGGTGGGAACTTTAGCAATGGGCTTGGCTAAAATAAGATTACATTTGAATTTGTTTAGTTCATCAAATAATTGAAAAAGGTTTGCTTTTGAGAAATCCGTAAACACAGAACTATTTACAGTGAAATGATGAACAGTTTAAATGGAAAAGTTCACTTACCTAGGTTTTTACTTAAAGAAAGAAGCATACCTTTCAACTGTACAGATTTTGTCATAATGTCCAGATGTTTGCCTTATATTTTTGATCCGTTTTTTTATAAAATTGTAATTTTTCTGGGAAATTATTAAAGACTGAAGTTAAAAAATAATGACAGATATTTAAGTTGCAGAGATCATACTGCAGAAAATCCATGCTCATGCAAAACCTGTTATCCTGGCAACTTTCTAAGTTTGTAAGAGCAATATTTAAAAATTGTCCATATTTTTAGGCCTTTGTCCCACTTTTATTTATGGCTTTGTCCAGAATTCTTGCTCTAAGAGGTTAAGAGGCATGGATAGAATATGGCAGAGATGGAGGTGTGAAAGAAGGAGCCCTATTTGTAATGGCTAGAGCAATGTTTTTGGGACAAAAGTTGGAAGGTTAACTACTTGTACAAGGGAGTTAACATTTATAATGCCAAGGAAGTAATGGGCATGCACCCATTGTCAGTGTAGATCAGTCAGTTTATGGATGGAACACTGCAGTTCTCCCAATAAAAATATGATAGGATTATGGAACTTTTGGCTAAAGAATTCTGATGACTATAATGGTCACTAGGGGATACAGGTGTTCTCCAGCTAGTTATGCGGTTGTAATATTATCCCGGCCCCCCCTTTAAATAAACCACACCAAACACATAAAACCATTTGACAACCTTTATTAAACACTATTGTACAATGAACTTATACACACAAAAACAACATTAATTATCGTCCTCAGCAACAATCTCAGGGCAGCGTCACTACTCACCTTGGACAAGTTTACCTCAGGGCAGCGTACCTACTCACGCTGATACCTCCTCCACTGGGGCAGCGTACCTACTCACCCCACACTTAAAGAGGCAGTGTATCTGCTCACCTCACCTCCAGACCAAACCATTAACCAATAACCACCTTCTTTAGAGGGGGAACAGAAGAGGACAATCCTGTCCCTCTTCTCCACCACCAGCCTGGTCCCAGGCTGTTCCCCCTCCTAAACCTAACCACAGCCATACCCACTAAAAAGAGCTTCAAATGCAAATCAAAATGATCAAGTCCTACCTCATTAAGATGTACCCCATCCGTTTGGTACCAAGACTACTCTCCATCCCGGATATCTCTGTAATCTGTACAACTGTTTTTTTCTACCTACCCTCCCAGTTCTTGTTTTAGTCTTTTTGTCTTGGTGATTTTTGAGTTGCCTGACTCTGGTATTAAGTCTATACTGCACACTCCTGCCCAGTCACATTACATCAGCTCATTCTACTGTTACTAGTGAGAACCTAGCAAAGGCCCGCCCCTTTAACTTCTGCATATTTAATTATCGCATTATCTTCTGCCTCTTCACTTTTACTAAAAAAAAAAAAAAAACTGTTTCCTACATTTCCTGGAACTAGTGTAGCCCAGATACAGACTTGCTGTATCCTGGACTTTTTGTATGCTAGCGGTGCTCTTCAGTTTTTTTCCCTCAGACCTGCTAGTTCTCTGCTCTCCTGCACTTTTATTAGCCTATTAGTCTAGCACTTTAAACTACTCCTGGTGTCAGAAAGTCTGCTCTTCAAACTTTCCCGTAGAACTAGCTAGTTTGTCAGCAGTAGCACTAAAATCTGAATCCCTGTGACTAGCACTTGCTATAAAACCTGCTGGAAAGCACTAGGAAGCGTTAACCTGATACAAACACTTGACTCTCCTTGTTAATAAGAAGAAATTAATTGTATGCTCTAAACAGCCTATAATTGCAAAGTACCTTGCCAAAGTAAGGGAAAACAACTCTGGTACTTTACAAAAGAAACACTGAACCACCACAGAAACACTAGAAGTCTAAACCTCAAAATGCACTCTCTTGAGGCACTTCTAAAATAGAGAACATCGATATCTGTGCAGTAACTGAGACCTAGTTCAAGGCTCCAGAGACCACCCCTGAAATACCAGGCTACAACTCTTACCACACTTTTCGGCCACCAAACCAGGACCGAAACACTAAAGGTGGAGGAGTGTCCATATTCACCAAGGATATTCACACCTCCAGAATAGTTGCCCAACACAATGCATCTGAAATTCTACAGGTACAACTAATACTAAGTAAGACTGCAATCCAAATTGTAGCCTGCTACAGAGCACCAACCATGCCCCAAGATTCTCACTACACCTTTCTAAACATACTGGAAAATATTAAGATACAACCAAACACCCTAATACTGGCTGATTTCAACTAACCTGCCATTAATTGGGAAAACTATTCGGGTACCAACACCTTAGCCTAATGGTTCTTGGAATTCATAAATTCCAATGCCCTGGATCAACTAATCCATAGTCCCACTAGGGGCTCCAATATCCTAGACCTGGTCATTACCAACATGGGAGATTGATGCTCCACACCAGTGGTCACCCCCTCATTGGTCAGGTCTGACCATAAGCTAATCACCCTTGACGTCCACATCCCACCCCACCTCCCAGTAGAGAAATCTCCATAAAAAACTTCTCCAAAGCTAACTTCATGTTACTCAAGTCAGAAGTGACAAATTTTATGAAACCCATGCAGACAGGAACTGAAAGTTCGACTGCTGAATCCTACACTAAGGCACTGTAGAGCACATCCACTCATGCTTAAATCGTGCCATTCCAAATAGAACCAAGATGCTCTCCTCCAAAAAAAAGCCAATCTGGTGGTCCCCTGCCATAAACAAACTATACAACAGAAGGAAGAAACTGTTGCGGAAAAGAGGAAAATCCCAGGATGCAAAATACTCCCTTACCAGCCTCAGTAAGAAGCTGAGATCCCTCATAAAATCCTCCAAAGCTAGTTACGAAAATAAAATTGCCAAAGATTCCAAGGACAACCACAAGGCATTCTATAGTTATGCCAAGAATCTCAATGGCAATGCTCAGATCTGTTCTGAGCTACAAAAGAATGGCATTAAATATACTGATCCCAAAGATATTGCCAATATCCTGGCAGATCGATTCAGTGCCAACTTCACCCCCCCTCTCACCCCCTAAAGGGCCCAGCTCAATACCAAAAGATTGCCAAATTCTGGTAATCATGGCCACACAGGAAAAAAATGCAGTCTCCAAACCTAAAAGTACAGCATCCATGGGACCAGGTGACATCCTGGGTTGTGTACTACATGAACTACTAAATGAACTGGCACCTCACCTAAGTGTTATATTAATCATAGCCTCACCTCAGGCTTCGTGCTCAGTGAGTGGCGCACAGCTACAGTTATTCAACTCCACAAGGGGGAATCCACCTTGGATACCAGGAACTATAGCCCCATCAGTCTGATGAGCCTGATCTGCAAAGCCATGGAATGCATTATCATGGAACTTATAAACAAAGACATTGGCGACCTTCAAACACTGGACCCCACCCAGTTTGGTTTTGTAAAGGGCCGATCTTATCTCCTCAACCTGATTGATTTCTTTGAATCAGTATCCAGAGCCATGGATTAGGGTAAGGCGGTCCACACAGCCTATCTGGACCAAGGCCTTCAACACCATCCCCCACTCTGGAATCATAGATAAACTTAATATGCTGGGCATTAATGCCTATGTGACACGATGGGTTGCCAACTGTCTTACTGACAGAACCCACACTGTAAAAGTTGCTGACTCAAAATCCAGCTCCAGACAAGTGACAAGTGGAGTACCTCAGGGTTCAGTCCTGGGACCGCTCTTGTTTGGCGTCTACTTCTCTGAAGGACAGGCCAGCACTAAGGTACTCTGGCTAACAATGTTCGCAGATGACTGCAAACTGGGAGCCATTATTGAATCCCCAAATTATGTGGATACTGTACAAAAGGGCCTTACAGAAACAGATGCTTGGTGCCAGAGCCTTGGGCTCAAGCTCAATGCCAAGAAATGTACAGTTATCCCCTTTGGGAAAAGCCATGTACCCATGAATTACCGCATAAGTGGCAGTACACTATACACCGAAAGTGTGATAAGGGACTTAGGGACACAAGTAGACAGTGGTCTCACCTTCGATAACCACATCACCACAACAGTCAGGAAATCCTATTATTGTGGCACACCTCATCATTAAGGGCTTTTCATCCAGAAAAAAGGAGGTCATTGTCCCACTGTACTCATCCCTCATTAGACCCACTATAGAGTACAATGCCCCATTTGGTATGTACCTCACAAGACATCTGCAACAACTCGAAAGGCTACAGAAATACCTCAGTAAAAGAATCACAACCCTAAAGCAGATGCCCTATGCTGACTGTCTAAAAAAACTCCAGCTATACTGTGTTGCATATCGCCTGCTCAGAGGCGATCTCTGCTTAACATACAAGGCATGTCAAACCCATGGCTGTTTGACATGCTATACTTAAAGAAATCCCAATCTCTCAGAGCCACACGCTCCAGGGATCTAAACCTGGTCATCACAATGAACAAAACATGCTGGAGGGATAGGTTCCTGACAGAGAGACTCCCCATACTCTGGAATAGACTGCCCATACATGTCAGGCTGAGTGCCTCTTTGGCCCTCTTCAAAAAGAGCCTTGATGATTGGATGGGAGATATGAAATTCACCACAGGGTTCACGTCAATCACCCTGTTAGACAGGGTACCAGGCAAGTAATAGCCAGGGAATTGTTATGGCTAGGCTTGTATAGGCCTTAGGGCCAATAGCCTAGTACCCACCCATGAACCTATGAACCTATGAATCTATGGTATGCATCCCCAGAATTCTTAACTGCCTAGCCAGTCTTTGATTGATGAACCGTCTGACCCTTTCAATCACCCTACAACTATAAGTACTCCTCCAACACAAATGAGGCACCAACTCTGACCACACAATTTACATACCTGGGTACAACACCTGTAATCTCAGCAAGTCCTGAAAAATAATATCCACTAATCACTTTTTGGAAAGAATGCCCACGTCATTGCCCCCAAATGAATGACTAATATACAAGGACACCCCACATTCAATTTAGCCTTCTCAAATTTATGCAACAACCCATCCCACCTAAGACCCCTAACCCTATGCCAAGTCACCGACCACCCTAAATGTGATAAACCCAGATTTTTCCCATCATCCCTAACTAAAGCACGCTTCTTTGCCCAGTGGATATACGAATGCCCCAAGATGATAATATGCTTCCCTAAAAGAAAAGAAGAGAAAATTAATAATCAGGGCACACCTTTATCTAATATATGATAAAAATGCATTTGAAGACCACCTCCCCAATCTCTTAATCACTTCAATGGAGCAACCCTCTCTAGCTAAATCTGAAGTCCTACTGATCCTAAATGAGTGACCTGCAAACCTCTCTGCCTGAAATCCCATGCAAAGTAAAACCCTCCTCACCAAACCTATGAATCTACTACTTGACACCACCTTCCCATTCATTGAACAAAACATTAACTGATCCACACTCCCCTTCTACCTCCTCATGAATTCTTTAGCCCACATTACTGGACAAAGGCTACGGTTTTTGTCAGGTTTAATCACCACCAAATATCCCCTACCCAATTGATCTGTCTTACTCTTCCTTATTGCAATAGTAACCTCCCTCTCCTATGATAACATCCTTCCAACATAACGAGTCTAACAACTCCGAAATATGGAAAGCGCCAAAATATAACCATGTACATAACATGCCCCACATGAAGTAATCCAAAGACCCCCCTTGTAACAAACCTAACCCTTTTAACAAAACCTTCAATATAACCTTCGTAAGTGGCCATCAAATATCCCTACGTTCCATTACCACTCTCACCCAACATCTCCACATTCGCCCTAATGTCCAAGACTTAGTGAAATCTTGCAACCCCGCTACCTTAATGAAAATGCTAATTGCAGCCAAATCCACTTTGACTGTCTGCAATGCCTTGCTTAGCCCCCAGGCACGAGCTACATATCACAATAGTAATTCCTCTGACCATACCCCCTAATCTTTTGGCAGCTGCAAAATAAAGTCATTAAAATCAGAAAGAGTCCTACCATACACCTTCCTCATAGAAGGGTCCCAGGAATGCCATATCAGCTGCCTGGCTACATCGACCCAAGATTCCTCACCTCCTCCAGCAGGGTTTCTGGCACTTCCTCCGCTCATGGAGCCAACCCTCAACACCTTCAAAACTGAATTCGGGACAAGCTATCAGCGATCTCATTCCTTACGCCAGGCACATGCACTCCTGTAAAGGAAAGATTTACTAAGATGCTCTGCAAAACCAATTTATGTAATACCAAAAATAACAAAACTGACTTAGCCATCTTCTTTTGTGATACCCTCACTAACATCATATTGTCAGAGTGAAAAACTACACGTTTGTCCCTCAAATGCTCCTTCCACACCAAAGAAGCTGCTCATATAGGCATCAACTCTAGAAAGGCCATGTCCCACCTCCATACCTCCTTCCAATCCCGTGGCCATTCAGTTACGAACTACCAACCCCTGAAATAGGCCCCCATACCAGCACCCCCAGCTGCATCCATACACAACTGAAGTTTGTCCTGCCCCACCTAGTCTGACTTCCAAAAAGATATCCCATTAAATTTTTGAAAAAACCCATTACATATCACCAAGTCCTCCCACACCAGTTGGCTCACGCTAACCCAATGATGTTTATTCTGACCTCCTTTTAACATATAAGCCACTGACCTACAAAAGACTCACCCTGGGTGCACAGCTTGACAAGCAAAATTCAAAAGCCTCAACAATTCCGAACGAATCCGAATCTTATCCTTGCCCAACACCAAACGTATAGCTGACCTAATCCTCTCTATTTTATCCTTGGGTAGGCAAAACAGTCCCCGCTCCGCACCAACTGTTAGTCCCAGAAATTCTATGGCTCTTGCCAGACCTTCCATCCTATGCTGAGCCAATGGTACCCCTAACTCCTCACACATAATTGTAAACTCCCTAAACCCCTCCTGTGCTCCTACCCTTCCTTCGCCCACCAATAGAGAATCATCTAAATAATGCACTGCCTTTTGAGTTCCCACTCTGCTACCAAATCCAATGCAATACTGTACTGAACTTCTCAAAAGTCGCACATGCCACTGAACAACCCATAGGCATAGCTTTATCGAAGTAGTACTTATCACCTACCTGCATCCCCAGTAGTGGCCAATCCTCACTCCTAATAGGCAACAATCGAAAAGCTGACTCAATGTCAACCTTTACTAGCCATGGCTCCCAAAAATTCCCTAATCACTTTCACTGCATCATCTAAGAAAGCATAATGCACCCTGACCCCCTCATCTGCAATAAAATCATTTACTGAATTCCCTTCCGGATACGACAAGTGATGTATCAATCTGAATACCCAACCTGTTTCTTCTGCACTAACCCCAAAGGCGACACCCTGTAAGTACTGAAAGGCTGATTGTCAAAAGGACCCAATAATCACCCCGCCCAACACTCCTTCTCCACTAAAACCTCCAGGGTGAACTCTTTACCTTGAACAGATAGTATATTCTTGCAACCCCCCACCCCCTCCCACAGTGAACTTTATAGGAACCCCCCCCCCCGAAATCAATGTATTCTCATTTTTGATGGCAAGACCCGGAAATAGGCAAAGCATACCCTGGAGGACCTCCACTTTAATGAGGAATGGTGCCCCTTCCTCTATTACCTCTAAAGAACCCAAGTCCAAGTCCCTGGGACCCTCAAAAATTACCCATACCCCGGACCAGTTGAAAGCCCTGTGAGAAGCTTTGCTCACCAAGTCCACCCTCATGACCCATAACATTGGAGTTCCAGGTGGATGGGTCTTGCTGACCACAGCCAATGGCCGAATGATTCCCTCCAAATCTTGAGCAAACCTGTGCAAATTTACACCCCACCCATGAACAGGAACCACTATTAAAAGACTAGCACACTCCCGCTGCTTCTGCACTGCTCACCCTTCTGTTAAAGCTACCATAACTATCCATCATTGTAACTAACCATATATCTGGATGACACACATCCCAACAGAATGACTGGTCCACAGCCTTCCCTTTGCAGGAACTGTGATGGTACCAAAGCCACTCATTACCTGGCCTTAACTGTTGTGCCTCACAAATGGTAAGGAAATATCCTAGAATGGCAGGGTCAAAGACCCATCCTTCTCCAGCTGTACTACCATAAAACAAATAAAGTCAACCACCCAATTATCCCATGTCCTAGGGTGAAGCTTACCTACCCTCTGTCTTCCCAATGCTGCTAAAGCAGCCAACAAGTCCTTGCTATTAGACAACTCCACTTCCACTAGCCATTGCACCCCCTCCACATCGATCAGTTCAAACAAATCCACATACTCTCCTTTCCAAATGTTTTCCTTGACAGACCCCAGAATGTATGGAGTCAGGAAAACTGCGCCTGTCCCTCATCCCAAATATTGGGTAGCTAACCAGTCCCCCAGCTGCAACCCAAAGTCAGAGCCTAACTCCGAGTCCAAGACCAAACTGTCCATGGAGTCAACAGCCACAGCCCGTTGCATCTCCAACAGGGTACCTGGCACCCTGTGCTAGCTGCTTCTGAGCATCCTCTATCACTTGCAAACCTCCCCCAACTTTCTCAACTAACAAGTCTTTGTCATCCCTCCCCTCACCACAGTCCTCAACCCTAGATCCCCAGACAATACTGCCATAGTAAAACTATTACCAGCACCTTCATCTTGAGATGTACTTGGAACTGGTGTATCCACTGCAACAGCCTGCTTTGATGCCTGTTGTCTTTTCCCTCGAGCTGGGGTTCTCACTGCAGTGCGCCGCTTCTTCTGACCTGGAATCTGTTATGGTTCTGTACCACCTCAGACATTGCCACCTCCTGGAATAACTCTTCTGCTTGGGCCACAGTAGCTTGCCATCAGTGACATAGTTCTGGTAAATTAGCCATCTGCATCCACAATACCTACAGGTCATCTGGATGTGAGCTAGCTGTTACTGCACCACCATCTCACGTCAAATGTGCCTACTTCCCTTAATTCCTATAACTTAATCCTGTCAGAAGTTCCTCCTTCCCCTACATCACTTCCTTTAACCTCTCCCTTTCTCTTTAACCCTTTTACCACCACAATCCCTCTATCCTACTTATCTACAAATACATTAATTCCTAACCTCTATACCCTCCCCACACCCCTTTACCCTTGTTTGTGGGACCAGGAAAATTAAGTTTGTCCCAAACTACATTTATGCATGATAATATCCTTAACAAATACTGAAACTCCTTCGAAATTCCCAGCAAGTCTAAAAATATGATAGGCTCTAAAGCCATGAATATAGAAATTACTTTTATTGCTTTGAAGCTATGTGTCTGAAACTACAAATAGATGAATGTACTTAAGTTGCAGGAAGGCATCAAATTCAAGCACATTTTTGTTAAGACTCCTGACACTGAAAACACAATTCTTAGTGTGTTCTGAATTATACTGTATTAGACTGTAATTTCCAGGAGAAAGGCATTGCCTAAAGTGGCATTATGAGGGCTGCACGGGCTTTAGCCCAAATATGTAAATCATAGAATGAGAGGCACAGACCACCTTTGGCAAAGTAAGAAAGCTTATCAGCCATTTTGTCCCAACCTGACATGTACTAGATACCATAAGAATAACATCCACTACAAAGAAAATTATTAAAGCCAGTTATCTTGTCTTTGAATCTCTGCATCATTCTGATTGATAACAGAATACCACTCAGGACAATTATACAGAATATCACTCAACACAACTATTTTTTTCTACTTGGACATATGAATAAATCATGATTTATACATCATTTCCTTTTGCTTGTCCTTCCTGGTACAGTACCTAATACCTTTCACCCCCATGAGGACTACTACCAGGTTATAATCATATTTATTAGGATAGAGTTGTTATGTCCCTAACTATGGCTATGCAAAGACTTCTATCTAACAATCACATAAAAAAGAGGTCATTGCCTCACTGTACTCATCCCTCATTAGACCCATTATAGAATGCAATGCCTCATTTGGTATGTACCTCTCAAGTCATCTGCAACAACTGGAAAGGCCACAGAAATACCTCACTAAAAGAATCACAGGCCTAAAGCAGATGCCCCATGCTGACTGCCTTAAAAAACTCCAGCTATACTCTTGTCGCATATCGTCTACTCAGAGGTGATCTCTGCTTAACATACAAGGCCATGTCAAACACAGAGCTGTTGGACATTCTACACTTAAAGAAATTCCAGTCCCTCAGAGCCACACGCTCCAAGGATCTTTACCTTGTCATCACAATAAACAAAACATGCTGGTGGGATAGGTTCCTGACACAGAGACTCCCCAGACTCTGGAACAGACTGTCCATACATGTCAAGCAGAGTACCTCTTTGGCCCTCTTTAAAAGGAACCTTGATGATTGGATGGGAGAAAAGAAATTCACCCCAGGGATCATGTCAGTCGCCTTGCTAGACAGGGGTCCAGGGAAGTAAATAGTGTGGGAAGAAATAACCAGGGAATTGTTATGGCTAGGCTTGTATCGGCCCTAGGGCCAATAGCCTAGTATCAACCTATGAACCTATGAACCTGTCAGCTGCCTGTCAGATGCCAGGATCCGCCACATAATGCACACACTCAGGTCACTTCACAACAAGTACAAATATGACTCTGTCATTGTCCATGTTGGTGTGAATGACCAGAGAAGTACCTCCCTGGACTACATGAAAAGAGACATGGAGGAGCTGTCCGATCTTGTAGCCCAGGCAGGTATGACCCTAGCCCTGAGTAGCATCCTGCCATCACCCAGAAAGATAACACAGTACAAGGACAAAATTATTGACTTCAACAATTGGATAAGCTTCTTTTGTCATTCTAAGGGGATCCAGTATCTGTCGGCCTGGAATGACATGATCGACAGACCACAATGCTTCGCCAGAGATGGCCTGCACTTATCGTCCTTGGGATTCTGGATACTGGCTAAGGCTCTTGCCACTCCTATAGTGCCTTTTTTTAGGCAAGCTTCCAATGACAAATTCACCACCATAACAGGTACAAGCAAGCAAAATCTGAGGGTAATGCTGCTCAGTGCTAGAAGTCTAAACCTCAAAATGCACTCACTCGAGGCACTCCTTAAAATGGAGAACATCAACATCTGTGCAGTAACAGAGACCTGGTTAAAGGCTCCAGAGACCACCCCTGCATTACTAGGCTATAATTCATACCACACCTTTCAGCCACCTAACCTGGACCGAAACACTAATGGCGGAGGTGTGTCCATATTCATCTACACCTCCAGGCTAGTTGCTTAGCATAATGCATCATAGATTTTCCAAGTGCAGCTAACTCTGGCAAGACCGCAATCCAAATTGTAGCTTGCAACAGATTCCCCACCATGCCCCAGGACTCCCACTCCTCATTTATTGATATACTGGAAAATATTAGGGTACAACATAAAGCTGTAATAATGAGCAATTTCAACTACCCCACCATTAACTGGGAAAACTACTCATGTACCAACTCTTTTGCTCAACGATTTCTGGAATTCATAAATTCCAATGCCTTGGATCAACTTATCCACACCCCCACCAGGAACAGCAATATCCTAGACCTGGTCATTACCAACATGAGCAATTGGTGTTCCACACCAGAGGTCAATTCCTCGTTGGTCAGATCCGACCACAAGCTAATCACACTAGACATACACATCTTGCCCCCACCCCCAATTAGGAAAAACACCGCAAAAAATTTCTCCAAAGCCAACTTCATGCTTCTTAAGACAGAAGTGGCAAACTTCATGACACTCAGGCAGACAGACAATAGAGGTACAACTGCTGAATCCTACACAAATGCACTTTATAAGCACTTACGCAAGTGCACAGATCATGCAATCCCTAACAGAACTAAAATGCTATCCTCCAAAAAAAGGAAGCCAATCTGGTGGTCCTCTGCCATAAACAAACTCTACAACATAAGAAAGAAACTGTTGCAAAAAAGAGTAAAATCCCATGATTGGAGGAACTCCATTGTCAGCCTCAGTAAGAAGCTGAGATCCCTCTTAAAATCCTCCAAAGCTAATTACGAAAACAAAATCACCACTGAGTCTAAAGACAACCACAAAGCTTTCTATAGCTATGTCAAGAATCTCAATGGCAACACTCAGATCTGCTCTGAGTTACAGTACAATGACACTAAATATACAGAACTAACTGATATTGCCAACATCCTGGCAGATAGGTTGAGTGCTATCTTTACCCTCTCACCCTCTAAAGGGCCCATCTGTATACCAGAAGAATACAAAGTTCCTGTAATCATGGCTGCACAGGTAAAAAGCACACTCTCTAAAGCCAATAACACAGCATCCATGGAACCTGACAACATCCCAGGCTGCTTTCTGCATGAACTACAGAAGGAACTGGCATCCCACCTAAGTACCATGTTCAATCATAGCCTCACGTCAGACTTTGTGCCCACTGAATGGCACACAGCAATGGTTGTCCCACACCATAAAGGGGGAGCCATGATGGACCCCAGGGACTACTGCCCCATTAGCCTGATGAGCCTGGTCTGCAAGGCTATGGAACGTATCATCATGGAACTTATAAACACTGACACTGGTAATCTTCAAACTCTGGACCCCACCGAGTTAAAGTTTGTAAAAGGCAGATCATGTCTCCTAAATCTGATAGACTTCTTAGAAGCAGTCACCAAAGCTGTAGATGAGGATAAGGTGGTTCACACAGCCTATCTAGATCTTGCCAAGGCTTTTGACACCATCCCCCACTCTGGAATTATAAATAAACTCACTAAACTAGGTATAAATCCCAGTGTCACAAGATGGGTTGCCAACTGGCTCACTGACAGAACCCACACTGTGAAAGTAGCAAACTCCAAATCTGACTTCAGACCAGTGACAAGTGGAGTACCACAGGGTTCAGTCCTGGGTCCTCTACTGTTTGGTATCTACTTCTCTGAAGTACAGGTTAATACAGAAGGTTTTTGGCTGATGAAGTTCACAGATGACTGCAAACTAGGAGCCATAATTGAAACTCCTAACGATGTGGACATCCTACAAAAGGGCCTCACTAAGACAGATGCCTGGTATCAAAGCCATAGCCGCAAGCTCACTGCTAAAAAGTGCATTGTCATCCCTTTTGGTAAAAACTCTGTACCCATGAACTACCACATAGGCAGTTGTCTACTTAACAATGAAAGTGTGATGAGAGACCTTGAGACACAGGTGGACAGTAGTCTCTCCTTTGATAATCACATTGCCACAGTAGTCAGGTAATCCTTCTACATGGCACACCTCATCACAAAAAGTTTCTCATCCAGGAAAAAAGAAGTCATCATTCCCCTCTACTCATCACTCATTCGACTCATTATAGAATACAGCTCCCCTTTTGGTATGTACCTCACAAGACATCTACAACAACTGGAAAGGCCACAGAAATACATCACAAAGAGGATTACTAGCCTCAAACAGATGCCCTACGCAGACCGTCTCAAAAAATTCCAGCTTTACTCCTTCGCATATCACCTACTCAGAGGTGATCTATGCCTAACATACAAAGCTATGTCAAATCCAGAGCTGTTGGACATGCTCCACTTAAAGAAATCCCAATCCCTCCAAGCTACATGCTCTAGGGACCTAAACCCTGTTACCACAATAAACAGAACATGCTGGAGGGATAGATTCCTGTCCCAGAGACTTCCCATACTCTGGAACAAACTACCTATCTATATCAAACAAAACTCCTCATTAGCCCTCTTCAAGACGAATTTTGATGATTGGATAGGAGATAGGACATTCACCCTGGGGATCACTTCTGTGGCTCTGCTTGACATGGGCACAGGAAAATAATTTCCGTGGGTGGCAAAAGCCAGGGTACCTTTTTGGCTAGGCTTATATAGGCCCTAGAGCCAATAACCTTGTACCTGCCTATGAACATATGAACCTATGATTGACCACTGTGCTATTTGCTTGTTTGCTGATTTTCTTTGCCTGTTTTAAGCAATTCTCATTTACATAAAGCTTACCATCACTTGGCAATGACACCACTCAGATTCAAATGTTCTTGATTCCATTCAACTCTATTCAAGTTAGATAAATACTACACATTGCTGATTTGCATTTTTCCTTGTGATTTCTATGTGCTTCTCTTACATACCTGCATTATTTACTAAGTTTCTGGTCTTTTTCATACTTTAAAAGTGCTGTTTTACTTGACTTTGGTTTTCTACACCTTTGCATTTAATTTATAGTGATTGCTGCTATCTTACTGATGTAATTCTGAGTTTCTGTACTTTAAGCTCCTTTGTTAGTGATTTTACAGTTGGAAATGTTAGGCCGACCCTCTAGTGGAATTAGACAGCAGCTTCTACTCTGAGCTTGGGAATCAATAAGGAAGCCTTAGAGTGTGTTGTTGTGATTGACCATTGGGCTGTTCTGATTGCTTACAGATTTTCTGTGCCTGTATAAAGCCTGGCTTATTTCAAGCCATTGAGATTTGAATTGTCCTGCTTCTATCTAGCACCAAAAAATGTAAATAACTGCTCTGCATTGCTGAATTGCACCTTTTCTCACTATTTCAAAGTTCCATTTATACTTCAGCATTACTTAGTAAATTTCTGCACTGTCACTTTGCACTGCACTTAACAGCTGGGTTTAATTCAAAGTATGTTCAAGTATTCTAATGTTTTAGTTGCTCTTTTTACTGATTTTACAATTGGAAAAGTTCAGTCTGATGTACAGTGGTGGTAAAGAGCAACCTGGTCTCTTCAGAGCTTGGGAATCATTCCACAAACCTTAGATTGTGTTGTTGTGATTGGCCAGTGGTTTGTTGCGCTTGTTTGCTGATGTTCTGCGCATATATACAGTCATCACATTTACACGATACAGCTCATTACACAGAAGTGGTTAGAATGTCTGCTACGGGCACAGGCACTTAGAATTCCAGCTTTCTCTATGAATAAAAAAATTCAGGTTTTCCTTAAGAACATAGCTGAACAATGAGCATCTGATTTATGCCTAGAAAAAACATTGATCTGTAAGATTACACTAAGAATGCACTTCTTAACCAATGAGAACCCAAGCAAACCTGCTACAAATCCCCAGTACTACACTGTTACTGTGATTTTTGCACACAAAAGCATAGTTCCAACAATCTTATCTAGAACATTATAGTTTCACTTGGATAAGACCCTAATAACTCTATTCTAGATCTCCATGGTACAACTCCCTTTTAATTTGTAGGGTAAATATTTGAAACTGTGCATAAGCCCTTCACTCTTGTCTCTGCAGCCAGCTCAGTGGAAATGATTACCTGAGAAAATGTAGCAATTATTTCCTGTTTACGGACAATTACTTAATTCGTAACAATAAGATGAAGTGTGTAACTGATGTAATTATACATTGTCATTGAGGGCAAGGCTTGCACATACAGGCACTAAAAATACCAAAGAGGCTGTCTGAAACACAACACCAAACATTAACCAGCACTGACGTTAAAGTCGAAGCACATAGACACATTTGTTGAGGTTATAAAAAGTAATCTACCTTAACTACAAAGGCCTCCATGACACAGCTATAACACTAGGGTTTATTTATTTATTTATTTACGTTTGATGACTGAGGAAGTCCACTGGGCTATAGAACCCGTTTTCAGTGGAGGCCTGGGGAGAAAAGCTCCAAATATTGTAAGTTATATATTACATGTTACAAAACAATAAGAAAGATTTGTAAAAAACAATTAAAACATTTACAGAAATATAATAAATTATGTAATAAGCTTTTAGTGAGTTAACCTCTGAACAGAAGGTTACTAACCCTTTTGGAGGTTGGGTAAACTGCAGTGGTGGCTGGTGACTTCAAATTAAAGGAGGGCTGCAGGAGACAGTTGAATGGGTGGGGCCAATGAGAAGTAGTGTGGCCAACTAGAAAGGGGTGGAGCTATGCTTAAAACCACAACAACTGGAACTTTAATTAAATATGCTGCCCTGGGTGCCAAACAGACATTATGGGAGTCCAGTCAAGACAAAATGAAGTGTAGAAGAAAAAAATATTTCAATGCATTGGCTACATGACAACTTACTTAATATCCAGATGAAAACAGGTTGTGAGGCATGAAAAAAAAAAATTACTTTTTAAATACTTTACTGGAATGCCAGTCAAAATCAAGTATAAAAACCAAACAGCAGTCAACTCAAACCACTACTCCTTGCACTGCAGTTCTAATTATAATTTATATTCAGCTTTATAAAATTATCAAGTAACATGGTCAAAGTAGCAATCTCTGTGATACCCCAACTTGTAAAAATGTTTCTTATCCAAAAAAGACCTGCTGCCTGACACAACTATCGACTTGTTTCATGGGGAAGACATGATCAAAGTAAAAAATTAACAATAAGCAAGAAACAAGCTCAAGATAAATTGCTTAAAGGATTCCTGCACAAGTTATGGACCACACATGATAGACTGGCATTCTGTTTAGTTTACGGGTAAGCCTGCAAAGATGACTGCAAGTCTCCAACAAAAGATGACTGCAAGTCTCAAATAAATGTAATGAGCTTCTGAGAATACTGTAATCCTGTCCTTTTATTACAAATACTGTCATATGCATTTCAGTACCCAAGCCTTATACATTATCTAGTTATGTAAATATTCTCTGCATGGCAACAATGAAAAGGTTTTCAATGCTGGTAATTCTTTAACAGTATGCTTATTAAAGCTTACTTGCATCTTACAATCTATGACAAGCTTACCTGATGCTCATTAAATCATTGCTACTTAAACAGAGCAACAGGGCAATGTGACAGCATGCATTTCCTGAATAATAAGAAGCATAAATCAACAGTATAAAAATCTGACAGAAAACCAGAACATTCTGCAAAATCAAGGACAGATGAAAAGCCACGGTCATACTTGTGGTCTACCTTGGATGGGGGAATACTCTGCACACATACACTGCATAACTGCTCCTTGCCGTCCTTGTACACATCCAGAGCCACTACAATGGGGAGTGGCGTGCAACAAGTATGTCACAATTTGAAATGTCTCAGGCTGACAGTGATGGCTCTGACACTCATACCTCTCAACTTCAGAGCAAGAAATCTGGACAAAGCCATACATAGAACTAAAAGTGGGACACAGGCCCAAAAATAAGGACAATTTTTAAATATTGCTCTTATTAACTTAGATAATAGAACAGTAGTAGGTCTTGCATTAGTACGAATTTTCTGAAGAGTATGAAATCTGAAACTCAAATGTCTGCCATTATTTTCTAACTTCAATCTTTAATGACTTACCACTAATTTGCCAGAAAACCACAATTTTATGAAATACCAAAAATGTGATGCAATAATATAAAGTTGCCACACAATACAGCTGGGGACCTGTCAAAAAAGGGACACCTTTTTAATATTAACACTGTTAACTTGAGCAGCTAACAAAATAAGAGCATCTACATGCATTTCCAAAATAAAAGTAATTTATAACTCTGATCATTACAGTTATATATAATTGTAAACCCTCCACGTTGTCTTCCAAAATTGCCATTTTTAGGAGAGATTATTAAGGGAGAGTAACATTTTGAGCCAAAATTGGGGACAATTGAGAGGTTTGGATATTTCTAATTCTACAAAGCGATTTTCACGTACCTCTCAATCTCTTAATGCAGGAAATGTGGACAAGGCCAAATAGATTGGGGGAACATACAAACACTACTAAAAATTGCTCTTGTATAAACTTAAGACAGTTGATAGAATAATGGGTCTTACATTAGCATGCATTTTTCTGAAGGTTATGACGTCTGAAACTCAATGTCTGTCATTTAGTGACTTCATTCCTAAATGATTTGCTAGAAAACCACAAATTTTATGAAGAACAAACCAAAAATGAGAAGCAAATATCTATTCATTTTGAAAAAATATGGACAACTGAGATGTATAGTTCAGCCGGGGCTATCTGAGTTTGCTACCCCCCTCACAAAATCATGGTCGAATGGAGCCTCCCCGCTGCAGCCATTCCAACATCCCATTCCTTGGTTATTTTGCCCCATTTACCATAAGCACTGTAATGTACATACTGGTTTACTTCTGCGATGATTTAGATTTCATTTGAAAGTTTTATTTTGCATTTTACAGCACAGACCCTAATAGATATTGGTTAAACAAAGCATTGCAGTCTCACAATGAAAATAGACTTAGCATTAAAACTTCTCTGCTCTTGAAACTTACATGCATTGAAACAGCATTAAAACCAACATTCAAAGAAAATACATTTTGCCAGTGGCAAGTAAAGATTAACTCTGGGCTGTTTTCAAAATCATAGGCCCCTTAAACATGAAACACACACATGCTCTTTGGTACACCTTCCTGACTGTATTACATTATATTCCATGTACAATACAGTACAGTTGTCAGAGGGCATTTTAAATTTATTGTTTTGAACATTTTTCCAGTAAATAATGAAACAAAATGCATGCACCAATGACAAAACTGCCCAATCCAGAACATTTCCATCATAAAACGTCTACTCATCCTTCTATAGTCCACCAGTATCAGTAAATATGCACAATCTCTGAAGTAGTAAAATCCGCATTAAAGAAATCTGTAACTAATAAAGAAGTTGCTGCTAGCAAACAACTTTATATGTCATTGTTTCATCTACAAATACAGTGCCTGTTGCCCTTGAAGAATAAATTGCCTATGTTGCATGCATTAAAAAATAATAAGCTAGTAATACCGCAATAGGGAATGGATAGCAAACTGATAACAGCTTCATAGTTACTAGGTATCTTTGCCAAAAAGGACTGCAGCATCCATCCCCTTTACAACACACTACAGTATCAGCAATGCATCAATCTACTGTGGGAGTAGAACCCACAGCCTTCTGCATCAAAAGCAAATACACTACCTGTTGTGCTATTAACAATGCAAGCAGACGTGTGTTCCCCTGCTGTTCTCAGCTGCTTGTAAAATCTACTCGACACTCAGCTGTATCTCTGAGATTTGCAGCACAAGAAGTCTGGAAAAAGCCAAAATGTATTGGGGGGGGGCACAAAAGGCCAAAAACCAGGGACAGATTTTAAATATTTCTTGTATAATGTTGGAAAGTTGCTAGAATAAAATGCTGTGTTACCACCATACATTTCACTGCCACGTCTTGAACCAAGGGGACCCTGTGCAAAACAGTCAGAGAAACATACCACTATGCCAAATCAGCTAAAACAGAGGAAGACAAACTTAAATGGCTACCATTTAGTGAATTCAGTTCTCACCATAGCTGTCAACCTCTTAGCAAAAAACACCTGAAAAAAGCCAATAATGTGGGAATACAGCTGCCAAAGATATTCAGTGAACTCAGTTCTCACCATAGCTCTCAACCTCAGCACAAAATACCTGGACAAGACCAATAATGGGGGAATACAGTCCCAAAAATATGGGCTTTCAAATATCTATGTTATAAACTTAGACAATTGCTACAATAAAAGGTTTTGTTTTACCATGTACTTTCTGCAGAATATGAAGTATGAAATTCAAATGCCTGTTATTTTTAAACATTTGTTAACTAGGAAACTAGTCTGACCTGGAACAAAACAAAGACAGTTTTCAGCAGAGCAGGGAGAAACACTCCAGACACATATTTGTAAGGGATGGGAGGACATGCAGACTCTACACAGAAGGCACCCCAGCCAAGAATCAAACCAGTGCACCACTGCACTACAAACCTTTGCAAGGAAATATGAAGATACAGAAACCACAGATTTTATGAGGAACAGAACAAATATGAGGCAAAAATCTGCATTTTTTTAGAAATAGTGGTGGGTAGGGAATTCAGGTACTTGCCACCTGCATCCAAGGTACAGGGTTCAAGCCTGAGTATTTCTACCCACCTCTGTGTTAACAAGGGCATTACACACACTTACCTTTAGATGGGTCCAGAAACAGTAATCCAGGTCCAACTCCATTGTCTCGAAACAGCAAACCCATGCTCGTCTTGCTTCCCTGCAAGAGCTTAGAACTTAACTCATTCCTGATTGGTCCTGCGCTTGAGTCCCTGCTCACCTCTCTCCTGATTAGTCCTGCCTGCAGATCAAGCAGTCCGGAGCTCCTCTGTCCTGTGCGGTCGTCTACCGCACAGATTCCTGGGCATCTGTGGGGCAGAAAATACCTTCTCTGCATCTGGACTGCTGACTCAGGCAGTCAGCGTTTGCACAGATTTCTGGGCATCTGTGGGGCAGTCTGAGTGTGTCTGTGCATGTGCAGCAGTTCTGGTACTTGTTAAAAAAATATTTTTTAAAGTTTCTGTTTCACATTATTTATTTCTTTTATTTCTAGGTAGGAGGGCTGCAGTCCTGCAGTCCGATAGCATGAGCCACCCCTGGTAAACTGAACAGCTGCAGAAAAAGACATTTTTGTCAAATAACCTCTTTGTAAGTAAACATTAAACAAGTAGCTACTAGCCCTTTGCAGGTTAAGGTGGACCATTTGCATGGAGAGAGTACCAGAAAATTGGATTATAGAAAGTACAGTACATTAGATAGCAGAGAGGAAATCAATCCCTGGTAGGGTGAGACTGTTTTATGTTGAGATAAAGCAATAGAATTGGTAAATCATAATGATTTCAGTGCAGGGTAGAAAGAGATGGGGTGGAGAGGGGTTTATGTTGGAGCATGACATGGGCATTCCCCTTTGGCAGATAGATGAGAGAATAGCGGAGATTTGAAATTAGTATAGTTTGGATGGTTGCGAAGGTGGGGGGGGGGATTCCACTGCTTAGCTAAGGAGTAGGACAGTAGTAGATGTCCAGGAGGTCATGCTGGTTTGTGGACCTGAAGGAGATTTTCGTTTGTGGATCTGAGTTGGCGGTTGGGTATATAGGGTTTTAAAGATGTAGTGACAGATGGGCAGTTTGTGGGTTTAAAGATGAGCATGTGGGCAATGGTGAGTTGTAGGTGACTGAGGTATTTGGGGAGTTCAAGCCAATTGAGGGTGAGGAAGGAGTGTCAGTGGCGGAATAAGTTTTTTGAATTGGTTACAAATTTTCAGATCTTGTGGGAGCAGGAATCAAGTTTGGATTGTAAGCCAAGGTGGAGATTTGTGAACAGAAGGGCACCATACATCGGGGAGGAGGTGGGAAGGTGGATGCCAGGGTTTGATGGGTAGAGGGACTGAGGAAGCGGTTGTGTCTGTAAGGGAGACCTATCTTTTGGTGGTTTATTTTGATTGCGGAGTAGATGCAGGTATCAAATTTTAGTTCATCATCAATGATGATGCCGAGAAGCTTGGTGGTGGGAACGAATTTAAGGGGGGGGTTGTTCTGGCTTTGTACGGTGAATGAGGTTTTATCAATAATAGAGTTTTTGGTAGTTGAAAGATCATTAGTTTGGTTTTATTTGCATTTAGAGATAAGTGGTAGGGCTGCATCCAGGGTTTGGTTGTGGAGAAGGCTAATTGGGTTTTTGCAAGGAGCTCGGAGTTTGAAAAGGCTGAGCAGATGATAGCCGAGTCATCTGCATATTGGATGACAGACGACTCTAGGATGGAGTGGTGAAAGTTGTTAATAAACAGCTTAAAGAATACAGGGCCAAGAACAGAACCTTGAGATTTGCCTGTGGATATAGGGAGAAAGGGGCAAGTTGAAGTTTTCCATTGGACAGCTTGTTGGCAGTTGGACAGGTAGCTGGAAAACCAGGCTACGGTGGAGGGAGAGAGATGTAGGATGGAAAGTTGGGATATGAGTAGGGTGTGAGAGATGGTGTCAAAGGCTTTCGACAAATCTAGGAACAATGTAGATACAAATTTTCCTGAGTCTCATTCAATGTTGATGGTTTCCAGAAAGGAAAGAAGGGCAGTCTTGGTGGAGTGGCCAGTGTGGAAGCCATGTTGGGTAGGGAAGAGGAGATTGTTTTGGGTTAGGTGTGTCATTAGTTGTACAAGGGTGGTTTTCACTAGAATTTTAGAAAGAGGGGAAAAGATGGCAATAGGCCTGAAGTTGGTGGTGTCATTATTCTTGTCACCTTTGTTTAGGGGAATGATGCCTGACATGGCACCAGATGGAAAGGACATATGATTCTTGTATGGATCTAGATTAGAGCCAAGAAGGAGTGATTGTCCAGAAAAAATAATCAGTGACTGAGACTCTGAAGTTGGGATAGAGCTACAGCCAGAGAGCAGTTTTTTTTTTCCATTTTATATTTTCTTTTTATTATGTTCAGATTTACTCAGTAGGTATTAGGGAAACTTGAGAACAGGAGGATAGGTAAGTAAGATATGAGTGAGTCCTACAGTCAAGAGGAACAGGCAGAAATTAGGAGAAATACAGAAGTCAAAAGAAGCAGGCAGAAATTAGGAGAATTTAGACTAGTTAGATACTCTACAAGATAGACTTAAAATAAGTTTGCATGCAGCCTAATTTAAACACTATGGTAGGGGAAGAGAGAAAAAAAGTAAAAATAACTTGGAAGTCGTGGGCGGGGGAGCATAGAGTGCAGCTGTCAGTACCGATGCAGAGCTCAAACAAAAGGCACTACAAATACCTGTTTACTTAACAAAGCAATAGCTAGTGCTACTGAAAGGATTACAAGACAAAATTCAGTGGAGTGTAGTTGAAAATAGCCATTGTAAGCACCTGGATAGAAGCAGAGAGGTTGTGGAGGTGATCAACTAGTACTCCAAAAGTTTTCTAAAGTTTATAATTTTTTTGGAGTGTCCATGCTGTCAAGTATGGGGAGGGGAACAAATTGGACCCACTATGTAGTCGTGATGTACCAACAGAAAATAGAGAAGGAAGAAATTGTAGTGAAGGAGCTAGACAACCGCAGTGAAACAAACCTAATATCAATGTCTTTCAGGTTGTATAGCAAACACTAGGCAGCAGAATTTCTTATCAATAACCTTCTAATAGTTCAATTATACCTCGGCTACAATCAGCAGACAGATTGCAGATAAACACAAAAAGCTAATAATTCCAGTTTGCTCAAAAACAGTGAAATATTTAAATTGACTGCAGAATAAAAACAGAAACACTAACTGTAAAACCACATGCAGCCAAGTAACTTGGTTCATACATATATAGCCTTGGTCTTAACAGGAACAGAAAAGAAAAGCAATATAAGAATGGAATGCACGGGTTCAGTTTAAAAACCCACGTGCAGACCCTGCCACAATGTTAGACCTCACAGGTCAAACTGAAATACCAGCAGAACATTAACAATATATATGACAAGGATAATATTCACTTAAGTAAAGCAGTAATAGTAAATGAAACAATAACATGCAGTACACTGTAAACAAACAGTTCCAGCCACAAAATGCCATCAGAAAATTAACAATATGTATGACAAGGATAGTATGCAGTTAAGTAAAGCAGTAGTAGTAGATGAAACAATAGCATGCAGTACCCAGAAAAACACAGTTCCAGCCACTATCGCTACAACATAAGATAATAGTTTGATAAATGTTACAGTGTCAAATATAGCAGTAAAAAAGGCTAAAATAAAGGTTTACATTGCCAAAGACATAAAACAAAAACAATTAAAAGAAGCAAAGTTTGAGTGCTTCCATGGGAGCTCACAACACCAGGGATTGCAGCTGCTTAGAGAAATTTAAAGATGGCTCCCAGGGTTTAAAAAAAACTCTGCTTTTGTTCTTTAGCAACCTAACAGACATTCTACCAAAGCAACATCCACAACACATGCAGCTTCTTCAGCACATGGCATCTCAATAAAATAAAACTCTGCATGAGCTAATGTTGTGGTCATGGCTGATTCTATTTTAAGACTCACAGATGTTCCTCTGACCTGTAGTAACTACAGAGGGATTAAACTGATCAGTCACAGCATGAAGTTATGGGAAAGAGTAGTGGAAGCTAGGTTAAGAAGGGAGGTGATGATTAGTGATCAGCAGTATGGTTTTATGCCAGGAAAGAGCACTACAGATGCGATGTTTGCTTTGAGAGTGTTGATGGAGAAGTACAGAGAAGGTCAGAAGGAGTTACATTGTGTCTTTGTGGACTTAGAGAAAGCATATGACAGGGTGCCTAGAGAGGAGTTGTGGTATTGCATGAGGAAGTTGGGAGTGTCAGAGAAGTATGTAAGAGTGGTACAGGATATGTACGAGGGTAGTGTGACAGTGGTGAGGTCTGCGGTGGGAGTGATGGATGCATTTAAGGTGGAGGTGGGATTACATCAAGGATCAGCTCTGAGCCATTTCTTATTTGCAATGGTGATGGACAGGTTGACAGACGAGATCAGACAGGAGTCCCCGTGGACTATGATGTTTGCAGATGACATTGTGATTTGTAGTGAGAGTAGAGAACAGGTGGAGGAGACCCTGGAGAGGTGGAGATATGCTCCAGAGAGAAGAGGAATGAAGGTCAGCAGGACTAAGACAGAATATATGTGTGTGAATGAGAGGGAGAATAGAGGAATGGTGAGGATGCAGGGAGTAGAAATGGCGAAGGTGGATGAGTTTAAATACTTAGGATCAACAGATCAGAGTAATGGTGAGTATGGAAGAGAGGTGAAGAAGAGAGTACAGGCAGGATAGAGTGGGTGGAGAAGAGTGTCGGGAGTGATTTGTGACAGACGAGTACCAGTAAGAGTGAAAGGGAAGGTCTACAAGAGGGTAGTGAGACCACCTATGTTATATGGGTTGGAGACAGTGACATTGACAAAAAGGCAGGAGTCAGAGCTTGACGTGGCAGAGTTGAAGATGTTAAGATTTGCACTGGGTGTGACAAGGATGGACAGGATTAGGAATAAGTATATTAGAGGGTCAGACCAGGTTGGAAGGTTTGGAGACAAAGCCAGAGAAGCAAGATTACGTTGGTTTGGACATGTGCTGAGGAGGGATGCAGAGTATATTGGAAAAAGATGCTAAGTATGAAGCTGCCAGGTAACAGGAAAAGAGTGAGGCCTAAGATAAGGTTTATGGATGTGGTGAGAGAGGACATGCAGGTGGTTGGTGTGACAGAGCAAGATGCAGAGGACAGGAATAAATGGAAACAGTTGATCTGCTGTGGCGACCCCTAACAGGAGCAGCTGAAAGAAGAAGAAGAAAGAAGATGGTTTCTCTTACTAACTTGAGCAAAGGCAAGGTCACAGTCAACTGCTATCAGGGGGAAGGGTATTCTAGATCATACACACACACACACACACACACACACACACACACACACACACACACACACACACACACACACACACACACACACACACACACACACACACACACACACACACACACACACACACACACACACACACACACACACACACACACACACACACACACACACACATACAGGTCATTGAACTACAAGTGCCTATAAAAGTCTATCACTGTACATGTGGGTGTAAATTACCCGACACATACCTCTCTAGACTATATGAAGAGAGAGACATGATGGGGCTTTCAGGCTATGAGTCCCTGCCTCGAATGAGCCTACTATTCAGCAGTATTCTACCTTGTCCGAGGATGTTGCTGCAGTATGAGAAGAAGATAGCTGAGTTTAACAATTTGCATTTGCTTATTTTTGTCATTTGAAGGGGATACAATGTCTTGTCAGCTTGAGATAATATGCTTGACAGACCGTGCTGCCTTACCAAGGATGGTCAACACCAGTTGCCTTTAGGTTTTTCAGTACTGGCTTAGACTTGTCCATACCCATTTTGATTTTTTTAGGCAATGCCAACCTGAAAAATCTTCCAATATAACAAAACCAATCCACATTAACTTGAAGGTGTTACTGCTCAAAGCCAGAAGTCTAAACAACCCCGCTCCCTGTAATCTCTCCTCACCCTGGAGAATGTAGATGTCTGAATAGTTATGGAGACATAGTATAAAGTTGGAGAGAGCATCCCAGCAGTGCAAGGCTGCAATGCCTTTCATACAGTTAGACCAGCTGCTACACAAGAAGGGACAATAAGGGACAAGAGGTTGAGGTATCTCAATATTCCTCAAAAATTAGACTGAGCTTATTTCCTTATTCATAATTTTTACTTAGTCCATCAATGGATGAAAATGTTGGAGGAAAGCTTTATAACAAACTATGAGAAATCATGACATTCCTAAATTTCATAATCGACTCTCAAATACACATTATTTTAGACCATCACATAGCAGTACTACAGCCCTTATGTCATTCACACAGTCAACAACCAGAGGAACAATGGAAACTATGTCTCAACTATATTCTTAGACCTTTCCAATGTCTTTGATATAGTTAATCATGATAAATTCATCTACACACTCTCAGAATTAAAGCTAAGCTCACCCACCATTTTCTGCTTTACAAATTATTTAACAGGCAGACAGCAGGCAGTCCGATGGCACCAGGAACTCTCCCTGTTACTACCAGTCTCACTAGGAGTCCCACACGGTTCCATTTTGGACCAGTGCTCTTTTATATTTTTACTAATAACCTTTATGCTGCCACACTTCATGCTTCATCAGATATGCAGATGATTCCACACTAATATGTGGTTCTTCCTCCCCCAGGCACTGCTACAACAAGCACAATTCTCTTTTCTTGCTGTTGAAAGATGACTCATCTTCTTATCTTTCCACCCACACAACATTCTGCTTATAACATTACATTTAGCATCACCTCCGGTAATAATACAGCCATATCTCAAGTCAATGACACCAAAGTGCTAGGGGCTGAAATTGATAGATTCATGAAATTTGACTTACATATATCCGATACCATAAAGAAAGTACATAAAAAGAATTCCATGCAATACAGAAACAAACAATTCCTAACTGACTTCACCAGAACCACTATTGCATGCACCCATCTCATCTCCACTCTTTTGTATGCCTGGCCAGTCTTCACCAGTCTTAGAAAATCTGATCATACCAAGCTGCAAGTGTGTTATAGTAAAATGACCAAATTTGCAACCAATACTCCTCACCGAACACACCACTGTATTCCCCTTAAAACACTTAATTGGCTGGAACTTCCCCACCTCATTCTTTCACTACCCTGAAAAATCCCTGCTCTACAAAACATGCTACACCCAAGCACCAAAGCTAGGGTCATACGATCCAATCAAAAACTCCTAT
The DNA here is from genome assembly GCF_019279795.1 of Protopterus annectens. NCBI lineage: Eukaryota > Metazoa > Chordata > Ceratodontiformes > Protopteridae > Protopterus > Protopterus annectens. The sequence goes on along the minus strand of NC_056726.1, from coordinate 1,176,985,845 downwards.
TAAATGTGACCAAAGCCAATAATTCCACAGGTATATCCCTCTATAGCAACACTATTGCCAAACATTGAAACAACCTTACTCCCAACATCTCAGCAACAACTTCCACTGCTTCCTTCAAAAAGGCCTTAAAATCCTACCTACACCAATCATGGCTCTGTAACTGTGATGATCCTGATTAATCTTCTGTACATCCTATTGCTTTATTACCAAGTCCCTCTCTCTCTCAGCACTTTGCTGCACAAACTAATACACCTTTTCACTTCTCTCTCCTACTTTTATTAACCCCTCATCCCACCTTCCTATGTCAACTTCTATTACATTCTTAGCCTTAACATTCACCTACTGTAATCATGGCTCTGTAACTGTGACAACCTTGATTAATCTTTCATATTACCTTCTGCTCTAGTACCAACTCATTCTCTATCTCAGTACATTGTTAGCCCCACTAATGCACCCTGTCCCTTCTCTAACCTGCTTTCAGTAATCCCTCTCCACATCTTTTATGTCAGATTGCATTTCATCCTTAGCTTTGAGATCCTTTGAATCTGCACAGGATACCAAAAATGTATCTATACACAACTTAGAACATATAAAAACTGTTATAAGCCTGAAATTAAATACCTCATGTAAAAGTATTTACTTTTACAATATTAAGGATCATTATACTACTGTTCACTGTTCTCATGTAGATCAGAGTGTCTTGTCTTATGTAAAAAAAACTGTCATATGTAAAAGTCATATACTGTATCTGGAGCTTTTCTTCCTGGGCCTCCGCTGAAAAAGGACTTGTGTCCAGTCAGACTTTCCCCGTAAACAAATGTAAAATAAATAAATAAAAATAAATAAATGCACCTCAGATCATCTAGAAACATATGGTTTCTGACCTCTGTAGCCCTATTTAATTCAGTTATTTTATCCACATCCACACTTATTGCAGTTTTTGACAGTTAAGTGCAGTGCCATTTGGTATAATGCTCAGGGTGCTTACCTCACACACACAAGGTGCAGGGTTTAATTCTCACCTTGATTCTCACCTTCAGAAGCATGGCTAGGTTTAAAAAGCCCCCCTGGGGTCATTAGCCCAGTAATCACCTATGAAAACTGAAGTGTGAGATAAAAAAATGAACATAAATATTTTTTCTCACTCGTGGGTTTTTTTGGGAGTTTTTTTTTTTGTTTTTTTTTTTCTGGCAATGATTGGATTAAAATGTTGAAAAACCTTTTAAAATCTAACTCAGATAATCTAAAACCCCACAACCTCTTGAATCTGAGAAGCTAATACCCCCCCTTCTTAACTTATACCCTGCACAGTCAGTGCAAGGATAGATGAAAAGATGAAAACTCAGGCATAGTGTGAAAATGTTCTTGTCTTACTTGTAATTTTTGTTTAGGCCTTCATTGGATCAAAAGGTTTGGGGAAAAAAAAGAAAAAAACTGTAAAGTACACCTCAAAGCATGTGGAGCCATGTCAAGAGCACTTAGAACCAAGTGTCAGCCCACAAACATCTAGCTTGATTCTATTATTTTCCCCACCACTCACCGTAGTGCAGCCTTGGCTACTTAACATGTGTTACAGTGATGGAAGAAAATACTGAAGAGTAAGCAAAATATAACAAAAAAAGGAAAAAATAAGCACTCTGGTTGCAGGGGGGAGGTCATGAGTGGGGTGGGGGGAATCAGGAAGGCCCACTTGAAGGTTGTGGTTGAACAATTGCACAGTGAGGGAGGAGGTACTATGGAGTCCTATGCTTTAGCCTACATTTCATGAATGGCCTGCCCATTATAATATAAACATTCAAAGCATTTTGCAGTAAAATGAAAAAAAAGAGATTTACTGTTTAATAAAATGTGATGTACAGTTATACAGACAGAGACTAATTTGTGCACAATAGACATAATGTAAAGGGTGACAGTAGAAAGCAGATCTGTCACAAAATGAACATGAATCATTAAAATGATTGTGCAAGTTCAAGACAATCCCCCAGATTTACTAATCTTCCGTGTAAGACTAGATTAGTTTTACACGGAAGTGCCAGTGTAAGAGTATGATGGCAGCGCGCCATGCATATAAATGAGGGTGCGCTGCCTCAACTCTAAAGATTACACAGAGCATGGACGAGTGTAGGGGGCATGTCAGACTGCCGAGCAGTCCAAAAATCCATGCCCCTGCAATGAAGAAATGGCGCAACTTCTAGTTATATGAGTGAGTCCGCTCACATGTGTACAATATAACACTACACTCCCCCATATGTTAAACAACTTACTAAATAAAAAATAAAAATACATTTTTTCTTCCGATATAGCTGCCCATAGTTGCAAGGGTTTGCCCGGGTTTGCCCATTGCTTAGCTACAGTTAGCAGCTTAGACACCAGAAAAGGATAATAAGAAAAATGTACGCAAATTAAGCAACATAGTGATAGCGTAGTGGTTAGAGCCTTTGCACAAAGAGGAGGCATTCCCGGTTTAAGTCCCACTACTGCACGTTCCATTTTCTGTGGGAAATCTGTATACAAAAATATTTCCTGACATTTTTTATGTATACGTTTTATAAAAAGCACTGAAATGTTAAATGTAGTAGTGCATGAATTATATATATGAAGGTGAAATGTTTATGCATTCTGAGGCATGAGTACCCTATTTTAAGCAATTTGAAGCACTGCTAAGCACATTTAGCAATATTCAGCATATTTAAATACAATTGCATGTAGCTGCGCACAGCACTAACCAGCGCATTTTGTGTGTAGCTGCTCACCGTGCTAACAAGCGCAACATCGGGTAACGTCAGGCAATGTAGGGCAACACAAAATACTATTGAAAAAACAAAAAAGAAGATACACAGGAGTGGTCCGTAATCAGGAACTGCAAGCTGGCAACAACCACAAGGACGACAGTTTACCTAGGTTTTGTCTTTATTCACAGACTTCAGAACAAATACTCAAACATATTTTATTCAATAAATACACTCCCACTAATTGTATTCAAATATAAATTAATTACAATTACATCTAATTGAGCATACCCAACTCTCATTAAAATTTTATTGTAATTTAATCAAAAACGCATGAATAAAATGCTAAGCATATGCTATAACATAAATTTGCATATAAAACCACTAAACTGTGCATTATCAAATATAAATCAACTAACAACTACTTTTAAACAAAAATGAAAATAAAAATATAAATATAAATTTAATTCAAATAAATTGCACATAATGCCAAATTAACTATTTCATAATTTAAAAATAAACTGCAAAAAATATATATGTATATCAAATAAAAATATAAATATATATATGAGAATATATAAATATCAATTTATCCCATAATATGTTTTAACTTTAAAATGGGGGCAATGCTTATATTGTCATTGATGCCTGGGAACACTGTGGCGTCCAACCTTAACTGCCACTTCATTTCACATATGTCAAGGTGAACATCTAAAACTCCACCTTGACTGTCTTTTTCAATATGCTGTATCACACAAAATTTAAATTGATGCCCATTATTTTGTTTTATATGCCTAACTAATGCATTGGTGTTTCTCATATGTTTAATATCCAAAATATGCTCACTGATTCTTTTTTTAAATGATCTGCAAGTTTTTCCTACATAAAAAGCTGAGCATTGACAACATGTAGCTTAATATACAACATTTTTGGTATAACAATCAAAATGCCCATGTATACCAATAGACACGTTAGCCACTACTGTTTTTGAACCTGTAACCAAAATGTTCTGGCACATATTACATCTTCCACACTTACAATTACCCTTAGCCCTGCTTGAATTACTTGTGTCACCCTTACAACATCCTCCCTTTTCAAATAATTGCTTAAAGGATTTTCCTTTTCTGTATACATATTTTGGAGGATTGTTTAACTTGCTCCATACATTGTTATCAAGTCTCAACAACCTCCAATTGTTAAGTATAATATCCACTATATACTCAGTATCATAGGAATATGTGGTGATAAAATAAATTTCAGATTCACCTGTCCCAGAACTATTTTTTGTACTGCTATTAACATCATTTCCTACAATGTAACTCCCCCTTTCAGATGTTGAATTTGCATTATTATTATTCATTAGGGTATTCACACCACTACCCATAGTTAATAATGCCCTATAAGTACCATCATTCCTTTTTCATATTACTTCATCACCAATGGATTCACACGAAACAATAGGATACCCTCTCTTAATAAACATACCCTTTATAAATTCCACCTCAGTAAAAAATTCCTGCTCTTCACTAACCGTTCTGGCTGCCCTAACCATCTGACCTTTTACTATGGCCTTCTTCTGATGGCTAGGGTGCCAGCTTTGGTAATTCAGGTATGAATTTGAAAAGGTGAGCTTTCTATAGATACAAGATGTCAAACATTTCCTTACTTTATCAACCTTCAACTGAACATCTAAATATGCCAGTTCATCTTTACTAAATTCAAAAGTGAACTTAAAAAACTGTACTGTATCATTGATATAATCAATAAACGTTTTAATTTTATTTTTCAACACCACCCTCCCAGATCACAAAAATATCATCCAAAAAGTGGGTATAGTGTTGAATATATTGCTTATATTCACTAGAAAAAAACATATTCCTGTTCCCAGAAGGATATTATATAATTAGCATATATGGGGGCACATGCAGCTCCCATTGCCACTCCTGTATTTTGCTTAAAATAATGCCCTTCAAAGAATATGTAATTATTATCTAAAACATCTTCCATTAAAGTAACAAATACATTAATATGGTCTTGATCGTACATCCCAGTATTTAACAATTGACTTTCTAACCATTGTAATCCTATACCACTTGGTATTACCGAAAAAAGATTACAAATGTCAATAGCCAACAAAACTGTATGTTCACTAATCCTAACTTTCTTGAGCTTCTCCAAAAAGTGCCATGAATCCTTTGTAATATAATCAAATTTCTTTATGCCTTTCTGTAAATGAAAATCCAAAAATCTACTAATAAAATATGTCTTACTCCTCTTCCCATCTACAATGGGCCTAAATTTAACATTGCCCAACCCTTTATGTAATTTTGGAATACCACAAATGCTGCTAACCTTTGGAAAATCTTTTTTTAAGTTATAATACTCATACTCATCGATTTGACCTTGCATTAATAGATCCTCTATCAGCAAATCAATTTTAGAATAAGCTATGTGTACCTGATTCAAAATACTTTCCTCATAAGTATCATCACTTAACATAGTTAGCATATAATCTATATAGTCATTTCTATCCATAATGACCATACCACTACCTTTGTCAGGCTTCATAAACCTGAGAGTTCTGTCATTAATTAACTCTTTTAATAATTTTTGTTCATCTTCATTTAAATTGTTGGCCCTATCATACGCCCTATTTCCCATACCGTTCCTACGTTTGTTCATATATTCCCTTATATCTAACTCACAAATCTTCTCATAAAATGCCTGAGAGTTCTGTCATTAATTAACTCTTTTAATAATTTTTGTTCATCTTCATTTAAATTCTTGGCCCTATCATACACCCTATTTCCCATACTGTTCCTACTTTTGTTCATATATTCCCTTATATCTAACTCACAAATCTTCTCATAAAATTCCACTATACCATTTAAAGGGGGATTAAATTTACTTGGCTTTTTTAATATAATTCCACTTCGTTCTATTGAATTTTCAAAAAACATCTTGAGATTCATTCTCCTGGTCAACATTTTTAGGTCAATCAGAATCTCATTTAAATTCCCCCTCATTACTGGAATAAATAAGGAACCTTTTGAAAGTAACTCTACATGTTTGCTTTTTTTTTCCTTACTAGAGTAATTATAAACTCGATAGTCACCAGAAATGTTAGGAACAATGATTGGATTACTCATTGTTACAGCTTTATCAAGCCCCTGCATGGCATCAATGACTTCCAATAATTGATTTAATTGCCCATCTGTACTAGCATTAATCAATGCTGATTCACTTAAATTCATAAAACTGTCATTAACATCTATACCATTGGGGCTCATAAAGAATTGCCCCTTAAATGCATCACCAATGTCACCATTTTCAAATTCCTCCATCTGTTGTTCAAATACAATTGAATTTTCAACATCAGCAACAACCGCACTGTTAATAGGTTCAAAAACTGGGTACTATGGATAGGTATTTCTCAATATCACTGCATTTACTTCACAGCTGCAGGTGACCGAGTTATGAACCTGCAAGCCCATGAAGATAGGCTGCAAAGCCTGCATCATGAGGCAGGTTAGTATGTATTCTGCATGTACTATTATATAAAATAAATGAGCGAGCCTTCAAAAAGTCATTTAACCCAATAAATAAAGGTGTAATACTCTTTAATAAATGTATAATTCCTGGAGTGCGTCTGTATCATTTTCTTTGATATGTTGTTGTACTGTTGCATTCTACAAATAGTACTGTTGTATTAAGCAGTGTCAACCCACACTTGGGTAGGCCTATACAATGTGGATGAAGGGAGTGCCAGTAGCTTTTATGCATATTTACAGCCCTCAACTGTTGGTTCATGCCCAGCATGTACAGGTTAATCTGGCACATGAGTAGCTTGGTATTGTGTTCCCCAGAAATGTCAGTGTGCTGCCAGAAATGTAGGGAGCTGTCAACATATAACTGATACCTTCACCTGAACATATCTAGATAATTATGTAAAAGTAGAGCTGTCAGTGTACCATCTTAGCAGTAGTGTGTGTAAGCAATTCTCAAAATATGTTGCAGTAACATCTGCATTTTGGACAGTTTGTATGTAAGATACGCTCATGTATATAATGATCTAGCAAAATCCAATTGCACAAGGGGATTGAGAGGGTGGCTTAATGGCTAAGGTGCTTGCCTTGCAAACACAAGGTGCAGGATTTGAGTCTCACAAGGGATAATTGGCTAAGCTTAAAATGGCTCACAAGGGCAGTTAGTTTAGTACTGAACTATGAACTATGAACAATATAAGGACATTGTGTAGTATAATAATATATGTAAGGGACATATAACTGCAGTTAATAGAAATGTAGTGAAAACTAGAAGGATATATAAGTTGTTAATTGAGCTATCTTTTCCCACCCTACTGTATGTGCATAAAAAATGCAATTCCACACCTCAGTCGGTATGTCTAATCTCAAAACATTTGTTGGGACATATGTCCTATTGGTTTATAAATATTTGCATTTATTTCTATGCATGTGCCCTGTTAAAATACCACAATATTGGTGGCCTGTTGCCATCAATTAAAACTGCATGCTGTTGTAATGTCCACTATTGTTCTATATATGCATGTGTTATGCTTGCTTTTCAAATGTTGAAAATCTGGTGTGTTGGTTTAATGGGAATACTTCTGCATGCTGTTATAACTAATTGGGAATGCTGTTGACTGTTACTAACCCATATCTTTATTAAACTCTCCAAAACATAGTTCGTATGGGAAAACGGTCCCAGCGGACCCACCTTTCCCACCTCAGCTGGCCATGCCACCTGGCACTAGCAGATCTGGTGCCCAGCCTGGGACCTCCTCCTCCATTGGCCCTGTGCCACCTTCAGGTGGAAGCGCTGCAGGGGATGGGGCTCAGCCCCCCCATGCATGCATGCATGGGAGGAGGGGCACATATCACCCTTCGAACGGTCCGGGCTGTGGTGCGCAGAGAGATTGAACACTCTGTTGCAGAGCCTCTATGCCAGTTTGAGGCCTGAGTGGCGCAACTCACAGGTCAGCCTGCCCCTCCTACACAGCCCCCAGCACAGCCACCCTCTGGGCAGTGAAGGTGCAGTGGTGACTGCCCATGGGTGGGGACCTCAGTCCCACTGTTTCCATCTGGGGGCTCATGGGCTTGCGATTTCCAAACATCCCTCCCCGTCAAATGTGTTCAACCACCACATGTGTCATTTACCACCCCTGTATGCATCTTGTTTGTCTTGTCTGTTTACCTCCCCAAATATACCTACTTCCCCTACCCCACATTCCACCCTCACCTGAAAAAATAGGGCAATCTGTTCCCATACATAGATAGCTGCCCATTTCCCCCACATGTCCACTGGACACATGAAATGTTATTTAATTGTCATTACAACATACTTTGTTGTCCTCACCCATCTCTCAGGGGTTGAAGGGTTCATATCTACCTCCAAATTTATTGCATATGCACAGCTGTTGCTGTTGAAGAAATGGGCAGCTATGGACCTTCCCTACACCCGTCCTGCACATCCTGAACTATTTTCCATACAGTCTTTCCCTCTTTGTGCCCCTTTTTCACCACTTTCCTATCTCCCCATTTTTCTTTTCTTTCAAAGAAATTAGCATGGGGGTGAGCAGGAGTAAGCACTATTAAGCAGTAATGAGAGGGTTTGCGTGGGTTTGCAATGCTAAGCATTGTGCAAACCCACTTACAACTGCCTTAGTCACTCTGTATGTGAGGGGCCTTGTTCTGCTCAGGAGCAGCATAACACACCTCTGTAAGTCTCGAACCCCAGACCTTGCACACACTACACAACATGAAGTACCACTAAGCCACAGTAGACATATAGCAAGTTGGTGCTTAAATAATTATATCATGCATCAGAATGAGTGAATGTAAAGGAAAATTAGGAATACCATACCACACAACTTGTTCTGTGGATGTTGACCAACAGTTGTTGTGGAATTACATTACATGACTGTGATAAGAGAAGCAGCCATTCTAGCAGGAAATAATGTTACACCATCACTTTACAACCCCACACAGCATCACAGCAGGGCAAACACTGGCATATCTGTTTAGGGCAGAGGCCATACCCCTCAAATGTCCCTAATTTTCAGGGACGTCCCTGATTTTGACCCAAATTTTAGCTCTGTCCCTCTGAATCCCTCATAAAACTACTGACTTTGGGCAGAAAGGTGGTGAATTACACTTAATGAATAATGACAATAATTAAGAGTAAGACACTTCTTTTACTTCAGAAGAGGTGTATTAATTCATATGCTCTGATTCTCTCAATGTTTCAACTTAATGGCACTAATATTTTAAAGGTGTCCCTGAGTTTTCCTGACATTTTCTTGATTTTTCCCTGAGTCTGTTCAAATATGTACCTAATTAGTTGAGAGGTCTGGCAGAGGCAGAAACACAGAGGCATATTAGCCTTTCTGCTGTTACACACTGTGCAAATAGCTTTGGAAGGAGTTTCGGAAGCATACCCTTATATAGGAATACAACACTGAAATACAAATGTATGTAGCCATGTACTGGTAGCAACCAATTGTAAGAATGCCATTGTTCTATTGCTGAAAAGACATGTGTGGTGCACAGACAAAAAATAATAGGCTATTCTCTGGCTATCATGTGGATAGGTCCACAGTTGGGAGTTATGCAGACAGACTACTTGCCTTGATAAACTAACATGTACACAGCAACCCTGTAAGTCCAGCAAAATAAAATCCACACAATACTACTTACGATCTCTGTACTTCTGCAATCCTACCCAAATGTAGAATATACCTGCGTGTGCAGGATCTACCAAGGATGTAGGTAAACATACTCACTGTACTGAAATGTATCCAGTTTTTCTGAGCAGCTCGTGCTAATGTCAACACTAAAAAAGCACAAACTGTTTAGAACTGAATAAATGAATATTCACAGTATAACAGTTCACAAACAATTCTTGTGCCAAAGGAATACATCTCTATAACTAGCTTTGTATGGCAGTTAATTGTAACAGTTGAAAAGAAAGTACATCTTTCCATGTATCTTGGGGTAGCATTTTGAGGGGTGAGTAGATTTCTATACTGACAAGTGGGTACTGAAAGCAGCAACATTAGGTCTGAATACAAAATGTAAATCTCTGGCTACACCCCTGACTTCTGATATAAGAACTATACCAACCTTCTGTCTTAAACAATGATGTCCACAACAAACAAGGATGATCTCCATCTTGGAAAGCTGAAAGGGCCACTCCTACATGAGTCAGCAATTTATAGTACTGGGTTGCTATGACAGTGATTACTGCAATTACTACAGAGCAGGCTGCGTGCTGCTTACCTACTGCTATGGACAATACTATGTGTACCTGTGGGCAGTGGGACATCTGTGAAATGTGTAGCTCAGCATTAAATGTCAAAGATCCATGTTATCTGTGTTCTGTACAGTAATGTGGCCAATGGCTGTTGAGGGGATTACCACTGATATTATATAAACATGGGTGTGACAGAACAACGCATGCATGATAGTCATATTAAAGTGTAGCTTAGCATTGGCAACTGCTGTAGCAGTCTAGTATGCTTATCTAGCATCTGTTGCCATATATACCCCCCCAGTGTTAGTCTGTGTTCATATTTGACACCTGTTTGTGTTGCAGCAAGGCCCAACAGTTCAGCTGTGAGGTCCAGGGACTTACAACAGTGTGGACCATGTGTGTGAATGCCACACACATACAAAGAAATATATACGTGTCATATATATTCACATCTGTATATGTGCATAAAGCAGGGGACATATTGCAACTATTTGCGAAGGGGGGAGATATATATGTTGGTGAAGATTAGTATGCACATATTTGTATGTAGGTTTTAGTGTGTGACAAACAAGACAGCATACAGTGCTGGTATATGACGTGGTGGTTAAACACTGTGGGTGGTTTGTTCATTTTGCAATATTGAAGCCAGTAAGCTAAAGCTACCTGGGCTGTGAACACCTTCAATGCATTTATCCCAAGACTGTGCGATTTTATTACATTACTGTACACCTTACATCCTTTGTATAACTGATATTCTCACTATGAAAGGTGAAATGTATATGTGCCTATATATATGTATATATATATATATATATATATATATATATATATATATATATATATATATATATATATATATATATATATATATATATATATATATATATATATATATATATATATATATATATATATACATATATATATATATATATATGCACTCATACACACCTACATCTACTTGTTGCAATAGATTCTCTGTACTGTTGACTGACTGTGATGGTCAGTATGTTTGTGAATACTTCAAAGATATGTATCTGTAGGATAGCTTAGTGGGGAACTGTTTATGTTATGGTATTATGGGTCCTTGCTTTGATCCTAGCAAAAGCTGTGTATTATGTTGCTAGGCAGAACAAGTGCTATTGCATACAGTGTGATTAAGTCCCTTGGTTTTAACTAGGTTGTGTCATTGGAGGCTAAAGCACTACATCTATGATTATTGATTGGTACCGATGTTGAATGCAAATCCTGTGTGTACTGTAGTATTAATTGAAGCTCTGGGCCTGTTCAGCAAAGTATGGTGTATGTCCGCATTGCTTGCATCCACTGTTTTGTGTGGTCCCTGTATACATCACAGATTACATTTCTCAAGATTAAGGTTGTGTAAGTACTGACACACAGTACTGTATAGTGCACACTGAAAGCTTATCTGAGTTGTCATACCTTTGTGTCCTGTAATTATGTCTGGATGTGTGTGTGGGTATGTCTGTAATATGTCCTTTGACATATGTGTGGAAATACATATAACTGCATATCTAGCAACATTCATAGTGTATTACAGAGTATGTGACCTATATTCCCAATTGTGCACATATTATGGCCACGGGTTTTGCATTAACAAGTTGTGTGGTATAATAGTAATGCATTTACTGGACCTTACACTGATTGTGATGAATGATATATTTATTTACACATCAGCTTGATCTATATCTGCTGTGGCTATGTGGTGCATCTTGTTGCATACAGTGTGCCAGGTACTCTTGTATAGTCTTATATAGTGATTTTATTTTGTTGCTGTGCAGAACATGGTTCATTGGATAGAGAGTGAGCAAGGCACTTTCAAGCAGTTGTGGGGTGAGCAGTGATAAGTGGCAGTTACAGTGTTTCACTCTCGGTTAGCTTATAGGTTGCTATATATGGCAGTTCAGTGATATCTGTACTGTATAATGTTAAATGTGCCATATGCCTTGCTCAGACATATTTTTGTATTTATGTCTTCCAGGGATCCTGGCCCACCATAGGAACCTGAGTTACAGTAGTGCTGAAGATATCATCACTAGCAGTATGATTCAGTACTACTGTCTAATGTTCTCATGAACCAGCCAGAACCAGCAGGAGCGTATTGCAATGTGGCAAGATCTTGTCCGCAGGGTCAATGAGTTAGGCCTGCATAATCGCACATATGAGCAGGTACACCACCACTGCAGTGATCTTTTCAGACATGTCTGTCAGCATGCCGCTGATGTGCATAGAGAACAGCTTACAATAGGGGGTAGTGTTAATATCCATCCCCCCTCACCAGAGTGGAGGAGCTGCTCATGAGCCTGGTGGCACCTGCCCAAAAACAACAGCAGCAGACATACAGCATGATGGAGGTTGGAGCCACCCAGCAAGCACACATGGAGCATGCAGGTAACATGACAAATCTGTAGACAACTGTTATCTGTATTGGTAGATCATGCATATGTGAGATGTGGAGTGTAAGATGTGGAGCCTGTTGTTGTGCAATACTGATCATTTGGAACATAATCTGTAGCCCTGTGAATGTAAACTGTCGTTGTATTGTAAGATTGCAAACACACAGTAGCAATGCCTCAGTTGTGGCCACTGACAAACTGTCTCATCTCTATGTAGGTACCTCTGGGGTGACATCAAGGCAGCAGACAGATGCTGGTGAGTGTGTTCTACATTTATTATTGTAAATAAAAAGTGCATGTCATAGTTAAGGTGTAAACCATGTACACATGTAAAACACCTACCCATAATGCATGCTGTGCATGTTGGGTGTAAGAGCACCCACATCTCACTAATGTGATTAGCTGCCTCAAACACATGCAATACCCAGACCATCTCAAACAAATGTGGCTAGACTGTAGTGACCATTGGATAAGCACAGTTGATACTCAACATGCGTATAACATACACATCTATGTCATACACAGAGCATTTCAACATGCTACACATAAAGGATTCCCAAACCCTCTGTAAAGACACACTCCTTTATCCAAAATCTCATCTCCACATTACACATAATATACCTGAGGGGTAGAGGCCTATCCTGGGGCATTTAAACACTCTGCAACACACTACACATTCATGTCAGGGAATGCTCATTATTGTCCTCCTTACAAACTCACGTAACAACTGGTTGTGAAATGGTGAATTTAGCCAAAGTAGTACAGTTCCAGCACAGCATGATTAGTGCTGGTTTGTGAAACATTTGTAGCCTTGAGTGATCACCTGATGCTTCATGATGATGGCCTATGGTACTATACCCCATCCAGTTATTGTAACCACAGTACTACACATAGCTGTCATTGCTACACACCATAATGATGCATGTGTGCACACATATGCACCTCTAAACAGTATGCATACCAATCACCATTTGCACAACTGACACATATATGTCTTGTGATGCTATTGAGGTGGCTAGGTCATATGACACATATTGGGTATGTGTAGTGTTTAAATATGCAGTTGTGTTTTAGCATGCCATGTCATGGATGAGACTGGCATGTCCACAATATGATCTACACTCACCATAAGTACCGTACATTGGGTATGCGGCCGAATGGTATTCCATCAATTATCCATGCACCACTAACAATGTTGTGTGAATACTCATCATGCATGTGCTAAAAATGTGTCCACAATTATTTGCTAAAGACACAGAGGCTGTAATCAGCATTTGACACCTATCTGACACACAGATACATAACCAGCAATGGTATGTACACCTGTGAGTTATGGTGCACAGTACATCACGGGGTTATGAATACCTGCACCGCAATGTTGTGTCCATGTATGCATTGTGTTCCAGGGGGAGGGCCATCACCTAATAACAAAACACATGCACCAAAGCCATGTATACTGTTAGTAACAAGGACTGACTACACTTGCACTGCATGCCATTGAGCAACACATGTCCTGCATGCTGACATGTGTGATATGACTGTTTTGCTTGTGATATTGTACCCCACATCACCTGCTATTGTGTATGTTCTGTGATTGCTGGTGTTGTGTGTGTCTGCTTTCAGGAGGAGTGTAGTTTTGTGTGTGTGCATGTGTGCATGTGCGCATGTGCGCATGTGTGCATGTTTGCATGTTGTCTGAGTTCATGTTCAGGTTTTAAAGTGTGTTTCCTGTTTTCTTCTCACAGGTGACGAGGTGGGGCTGGTTCAGTACAGCAGCGAACCTGATGTCACTGAGACAGAAAGTGATCATAAGGATAGGTGTGTCGAGGCACAGGCAGGTTTGTCAGGGTCTGTTGTTGGGCCACCAATTGACAGTACACAAGTCTCTACCCGATCCATGCACACAGTTATACTGCCTGTACATCCATCATTACCATTGCCCTTAGCTGAGGGACAGTGTATGGCTGGCACTGGCCAGGACAGTGTGGTATCTATGGCACATGCATCAGGACACAGTAGCCATAGCCAGATGTCTGGAATGGTACCACATAGGCAGATGCCCAGGGGTTCTCGTCAGAGCACTGCTGGTCATCATGCCCTTGGCAGATGTGCCACACCTCTTTCTACCACACGCATGTTTCAGGCTGTCATGGAGGCACAGACACGAATGGAGCGGAACACCAGACAGGGGCTAAGGGCAGAGAGGGCTCATTACACCTCTGTAAATGACAGTATCTGTAACCTAGCAGGTGCCATATATAACTACACTGAAGTCATTGATAGACGTTGGGGTGAGACATTGGATGTCCTTCACAATGTCATGTCCATGTGTCAGGACAATGTGGGACGGTTGAGAAATTGATGTTGATGTATGCCAGCAACATCACCAGCTGGAGGTCACCATGGAGGTCCAACAAGTCACAGCCACTACCGTAGTGCCAGCACCAGTGCGAACAATGTTGGGGGTGGCTGTCCATAGACCGTCCTAGTAGACCATGTGCACTTGGCTCTGGGCAGTCCCAGCAGGGACCTGGATCCAGTGGACATTTGTCAACCTCTTCCGATAGTACCCAATCTGGATTAGTACCTGATACTGTCTGTAGCACCCCTGCCATGCACAGGTTCCATATCCATGGCCAGAGACAGTGATCTGTAAAGCCTGCCAGGTACAGTCTATAGCTGTCTCACAAATCCCCGTATATGGCAGCCATATGGTGGAACTGTGTGCATACAGACACACACACATAAACCAGAAACCTAGGGCAAACACATACCCGCACACATGACATCAACATTGGCCCATAACAGTACTCATGGTCCTCACACATACACTCACACACACATATGTCGATTGTATGGCTCAGTGTAGGCCTCTGGCAAACCAACAACACACCCTGTGCATATGATGAAACCTGTGCCACTTTCTGTCATCTGTAACATTGATGCAGGAACAGGCTAACATGGTGCTGATGCACAGGGTGACTTTAATAAAGTATAGCGATGGTTGGATGTGTAGCATGTTGTCAGCAGTAAAGTGTAATGATATCCTTGAAGGTGTAGCTGAGCAGGCATGATGCATTAAATCTGTAATTAGCAATGTTGTAATGTTTTCACCAGTGTTTATTCCAATTGTGTTTTGTTTGCCCATGTGCCACTTGGCTGATGTGTGTAGTTGTGTCAGCATGCATTATACAGTGGACAGTAAGTGTGGGGTATGCACAACACACGTTTGCAGGTGTCCATTTGTGAACATGGTGGAGGTGCACTGTCTGCATGTACATGCATATTGGACACATGGGCAGGGTGACATGCCCTGTATTGGCCAGTATTAACGCTCCATAGTTTCTATTGGTGGCCAGTATGCATTTTACTACACACATTTTGGAACTTGAGTACGCATGTGTGTGTATGACACGAGTTGACACTTTCCTTTGTTTGACTCCATTGTTGCTATCTGTCATTAGTTTGCATTACTAAGGTTAAAACTGTCCCATCTGCATAATCCTTTAGTAATGCACACTGTTCACCTACAGGGTTGCATGGCCCGTGTTATCACAGTCACAAGAAATTCTCACTTATACAGTAAAAGTGCATTAGTCTCATGGATGCCATAAACTAAATATATAATAGAAGGTGTGAAGTTGTACCAAAAAAGAGTTACATACCAAGAAGGGATAACCTCTCTGGTCAGTATCATTGGGAAAACACAAGCCCTCATTAAACATACAAGGCAAGCTTCAAAATACAAAATGGCAAGGATAACAAAGACAACAATAAAGATTTCTATAGTGTTGTTTATAATCTACGGGGGAAATTCAGATTGGGTCACAGTTAATGCAAATGGTCACAAAGTACACTTATTTGACTGACATTACCAATTTCTTGTCAGACAGTTTGAATGTGGATTTCACCACCTTGTCATTGCACAAGGGCCACATTTCCAGACCTGAAGAATGTAAAACCTGATGATTCACAGACACTCTAGTTAAAACATCTCTTTACCAAAGTCCAAACCACAGTGGCAATGGTACTGGACAGTGTCCCTGGCTGTGTCATACACAAGCTGACATATGAAGTCACCACTCACCTAAACACTCTGTCCAGATGCAGCCTCTATACAGGTTACATACTTGTGGAATGATGCATGGTAATGGTGTTCACAGTCCACAAGGGTTGAGCTACAACATTTTCTTCTTCTCCTTTTGGATGCTCCCATTAGGGGTCGCCACAGTAGATCATCTGTTTCCATTTCTTCCTGCCCTCTGTATCTTGCGCTGTCACACCATAAACCAGCATGTCCTCTCTCACCACAGCCATAAACCTCATTTTAGCCATTCCTCTTTTCCTGTTACCTGGCAGCTTCATCCTTAGCATCTATTTCACAATATACTCTGCATCACTCCTCAGCCCATGTACAAACTGACTTAATCCTGCCTATCTGGCTTGGTCTACTAACCTTCAAACCTGGGCTGACCTTCTAATATACTTATTCCTAATCCTGTCCACCCTCGTCACACCCAGTGCAAATGTTAACATAAATTGATTAAGGGTAGAACTACAACAAAACCTGGAAACTCTCACCCTATAAGCCAGGCAAATGTTATCTGGAAGGCTATGGAGCACAGCATTATGGAACTCATTAACAGAGACATTATGAACCTGCAAACACTGCACCATACCCACTTAGGTTCTCTAAAGGCCAGATCATGGCTCCTACACTGAGTAGACTTCAAGCCATTTAACAAGACTATAGGCGAGGGAGGGGAGGTCCACACAGCCAAGCTATAGCTCACCAGCAATTCATACCCATCCCACATTCTGGTATTATACATAACCTCAACAGACTGACCGTAAATGATTGTTAGATGATGGATTGACAAGTGACACACAGATGTAGGATGCACAGTAACATTTGCAGCCTGCATGTTACAATTCTCTGCCAGTACCAAGTGGTATTCACCTGCACTCAGTCCTGGGTACACTCCTGTTTGGCATATAGCTTTCTTAGGTACAAGCAAACACAGTAGGGATATGTTTGCCCACGTTTGATGAAAATGCATACTGTGGGCTATACTTTATTCTCCAGATGACACACACATCCTCCAAAAGGGTATCATAGAGACAGATACCTGGTGTCAAACTCATGCTGTAAAACTATAAGCCAAAGAAAGCATAGATATCCACTTTTAGAAAACAAAGTATCCCCAGAGTACCACATAGGTACTAGCCCCCAAAATGTGGAACAGGTACTAATGTATACATAGAGCCATGCGTTTGGTCATCTCTCCTTTGATAATCACATTACCAAAGGGTTTTGGAAAACCCTCTGTGAAGCACATAAGCAATAAAGAGTTTGCATGTATATCCACAGGGGTTGTTGCACACCTATAATGATTAGTCATCTTTGCCAGACTTTGCTTGCTTTGGAAAAGGATTCAAATATACCTCAATAGAAACTGTGATGACTGATGTGAAACAGAAGACATAGCCCAGGGATCACTGCAGTGGCTGAGCTTGTTACAAGCATACAGAAGTGACCTAAGGTCTGGAAAGTACCAGCATGCTCTGGCAAAGATAACAGATTCTTTCATGTAGAAATCAGAGTACCCACCTATGAAATAATTGTCACATGTATGTATATGGCTTTGCCCCACATCTACCTTACATGTGTAATGCACATACAGTTGTCATTGTGATATGTCATACACTAGAAAAATCAAAACCCACTCCATGTTAACCAACAGTGTCACACACTCTCACATACAGTCAGCAAGTGCGAGATTCAAACTCCTTCCAAGTTTCATTATGATACTGCAACAGTATGCATTTACATGACACGCTATACACATTTTTGGGATTTTATGTTCTCACAGGTATATTTGTAGGATGGTGACATCATCAGACTTGACAAAGATGAATACACCACTTTTAAGAGGTGTGAGTAGTCTCCAAAAAAGTTGCGCCTCTCCTAGGAAGACACACACTTGGCAAGTGAAGGATTCAAACCCCTACTTAACTAAATTAGGGTACTACAGCAGTATGCATTTACACAATGCACTATACATATTACTGAGATTTTGTCTTTCCACAGGTATATTTGTAGGCTGGTGACATCACCAGACTTGACAAAGATGAGTATACCACTTTTAAGGGGTGTGAGTAGTCTCCAAAAAGGTTATTCCTCCTCAAGAAGGCACACACACACACAGTTGGCAAGTACAGCATTCAAACCCCTACCTAGCTACATTATGATATTACAGCAGTATGCATTGACCTGATGCGCTATACACATTGTTGATATTTCACCTTTCTACAGGTATATTTATAGGATGGTGACATCATCAGACTTGACAAAGATGAGTATACCACTCTTAAGGGGTGTGAGTAGTCTCCAAAAAGGTTACGCTTTCCCAGGGAGACACACACACTCACAGTTGGTAAATGCAGAATTCAGACCTGTACCTAATTACATTACGATACTACAGCAGTACACATTTACATGACACACTATACACATTACTGGGATTTCATATTTCCACAGGTATATTTGTAGGATGGTGATATCATCAGACTTGACAAAGATGATTATACCACTTTTAAGGGGTGTGAGTAGTCTCCAAAAAGGGGTCTCTCTCCCCAGGGAGAGATATATACACACACACACACACACACACACGCACACACACACACACACACACACACACACACACACACACACACACACACACACACACACACACACACACACACACACACAGTTGGCAAGTGCGGGGTTCTTAATCCAAACTAAGTACATCTTTACACTTCAGCAAGCAATATGGAGTTACAGGGTGCGATACAGATATTACTCGCTGACAGTTTGCCCAAATGTTTTTTTTTTCACATTTGCTAACCTCAGCATTCTTATCATACTATGTGTATTGTGAGTGTGTTGTATGCATAGGCCATGACCATATCATATATGGGTTGATGCACCACATGCAGGCACACACAGGGTCAATCCAGTGGCTAAGCTCTGTCAACCCTATACTGGACAATACAGTCAAGAGGAGCAGGGTCATACAACCACAACACCAACAGTCTCACATAGACCTACAATATAAGCACCAGCAAAACACACATAAATACACATTATCATACTTGGAGAATACAAATATTAATCTGAAAAAGAGAGAGTGTCCACCTAAGCAGACAAGCAAGCAACATGCTCCTCCAAGCACACACCAGAAAACACATAATACACCAAAGCAGTGTGCCTCCCAACAGGCCCTAAGGCAAAACAACATACCCAACACACTAGTAATAAGTGGCTCCGTAGTCAGGCACACAAATGTTCCACTCACTCAGCTGGACAAGGGAAAGGTGACTATCAGTTGTCTGTCAGGTGCTATGATCCGCCACATAACACAAGCACTTACATCACTCCATAACAGTACATGTCAGTGTGAATGATCTGAGACATACCTCCCTGGACAACATGACAAGAGATATATAGTAGCTCTATGCTCATGTAGCCCAGGCTGGTATGTCCCTGACCTTGAGTAGCATCTTACCTTCACCTACATGATACTGCAATATAACAGAAAGATGATAAACTTCAACAATTGGCTGAGCTTCTGGTGTAGTTCAAAGGGGATGCAGTCTCTGTCTGCCTGTGATGACATGATAGACAACCCTTGTTGCTTTGCTAGAGATGGTTTGCACCTGTCACCCTTATGCTTCTGAATACTGGCCAAGGCTCTTGCACTCCCCATATTACCTTTTTTAGGCAAGGCTTAAAGGTTCATAGGTTTATAGGTAGGTACTAGGCTATTGGCCCTGGGGCCTATACAAGCCCAGCCAAAAAGGTACCCTGGCTTTTGCCACCCAAGAAATTTATTTTCCTCTGCCACTGTCGAGCAGAGACACAGAAGTGATCCCCTGGGTGAATTTCCTATTTCCTATCCAATCATCAAGACTTTTCTTGAAGAATGCTAATGAGGAGCTTTCTTTGATATAGATAGGTAGTTTATTCTGGAGTATGGGAAGTGTCTGGGACAGGAATCTGTTCCTCCGGCATGTTCTGTTTATTGTGGTGACAAGGTTTAGGTCTCTAGAGCATGTAGCTCAGAGGGATTGGGATTTCTTTAAGTGGAGCATGTCAAAAAGCTCTGGGTTTGACATAGCTTTGAATGTTAGGCAGAGATCACCTCTGAGTAGGTGATATGCAACGGGGTAAAGCTGGAGTTTTTTGAGACGGTCTGTGTAGGGCATGTGTTTGAGGCCAGTAATCCTCTTTGTGAGGTATTTCTGCAGCCTTTCCAGTTGTAGATGTCTTGTTAGGTACATACCAAAAGGGGAGTCGTACTCTTATAATAGGTCTAATGAGTGATGAGTAGAGGGGAACAATGACCTCTTTTTTTCTGCATGATAAACCTTTTGTGATGAGGTGTGCCACGTAGAAGGATTTCCTGACTACTGTGGTGATGTGATTATCAAAGGCGAGACTACTGTCTACCTGTGTCCCAGGGTCTCTTATCACACTTTCGGTGTTAAGTATACTACCGCCTATGTTGTAGTTCATGGGAACAGAGTTTTTACCAAAGGGGATGACAATGCACTTTTTGGCATTGAGCTTGAGGCCATGGCTTTGACAATAGGCATCTGTCTCAGTGAGGCCCTTTTGTAGGAAGTCCACATTGGTAGTAGTTTCTATTATGGCTCCTAGTTTGCAGTCATCTGCAAACTTCATTAGCCAAAGATCTTCTGTGTTAGCCTGTACTTCAGAGAAGTAGATACCAAACAGGACAGGACCCAGGACTGAACCCTGTGGTACTCCACTTGTCACTGGTCTGAAGTCAGATTTGGAGTCTGCTACTTTCACAGTGTAGCAGTGTAGGTTCTGTCAGTGAGCCAGTTAGCAACCCATCTTGTGACATAGAATTTATACCTAGTTTAGTGAGTTTATCTATAATTCCAGAGTGGGGGATGGTGTCAAAAGCCTTGGCAAGATCTAGATAGGCTGTGTGAACCACCTTACCCTTGTCTACGGCTTTGGTGACTGTATTAAAGAAGTCTATCAGGTGTAGGAGACATGACCTGCCTTTTAAAAACTCAAACTGGTTGGGATCCAGAGTTTGGAGATTACCAATGTCTTTGTTTATAAGTTCCATGATGATACGTTCCATGGCCTTGCAGACCAGGCTCATCAGGCTAATGGGGCGCTAGTTCCCGGGGTCCGAGGTGGCTCCCCCCCTAGTGCAGTGGGATAACCGTCACTGTGCACCATTCAGCAGGCACAAAGCCTGAGGTGAGGCTATGATTAAACATGGTACTTAGGTGTGGTGCCAGTTCATTCTGTAGTTCATGTAGAACACAGCCTGGGATGGTGTCTGGTCCCATGGATGCTGTGTTCCTGACTTTGGAGAGTGCGGTTTTTACCTGTACAGCCATCATTACAGGAACTTTGCATTCTTCCAGTATAGAGATGTGCTCTTTAATGGGTGAGAGTGGGGTAAAGTTAGCACTGAACCTATCTGCCAGGATGCTGGCAATATCATTTGGGTCTGTATATTTAGTGCCATTGTGCTGCAACTCAGAGCAGATCTGAGTGTTGCCATTGAGATTCTTGACATAGCTATATAATGCTTTGTGGTGGTCTTTAGAATCAGTGGTGATTTTGTTTTCATAACTAGCTTTGGAGGATTTTATCAGGGATCACAGCTTCTTACTGAGGCTGACCAGGGAACTCCTCCACTCATGGGATTTTACTCTCTTTTGCGGCAGTTTCTTCCTTCTATTGTACAGTTTGTTTATGGCAGGGGACCACCAGATTGCCTCCCTTTTTTGGAGGATTGTTTCTGTTTGGGATAGCACGATCCATGCACTCCTGTAAGTGCTTATAAAGTGCAACTGTGTAGGATTCAGTAGTTGTAACTATATTGTCCATCTGAATGGGTGTCATGAAGTTCACCACTTCTGTCTTAAGAAGCATGAAGTTAGCCTTGGAGAAATTTTTTAACATGGTTTCCTTAATGGGGGGGGGGGGGCAGAATGTGGATATGTAGGGTAATTAGCTTATGGTCGGATCGGACCAGTGAGGCATTGACTTCAGGTGTGGAACACTGGTCACTCAGGACAAACCAAACCCTGTAACCAACACAAATAACCACAAAGTGAGCTAAATGCTACTCATTGCCAGAAGTCTCAGCCTCCAAATGCACACACTCGAGGCACTTCTCAGTATGGAGAATTTTGATATCTGTGCAGTAACAGAAACCTAGTTCAAGGCTCCAGAGAGCACACCAGCACTACCAGGATACTACTCATTCCATACCTTCCAGCATCAGAACCCGGATCATAGCACATAGGGTGGGGATGTCTCCATATTCATCAAGGATACCTACACCTCTCTCTACATCCTCTCTACAGGATATGTACCCATAGAATGTTGCACAGCAACATTCTTCCCACTCCACAGGGGTGGGGCCACAAAAGACCCTTGGCATTCCCGCTCTATGAGCCTGATGAGTCTGATCTGCAATGCAATGGAGCCAATCATAATGGAAGTCAACAATAAAGACATTGGGAACCTTCACACAGTTGAGCACACCCAGTCTGGCTTCATCAAATGCAGATCATGCCTCCTGAACTGGGTGGATTTCTTTGAGACAGTTACCCAGGCTACAGAAGATTGAAATAATCTCCACACAGCCTACCTATACCTCACTAAGTCATTTGACACCATTCCCCAGTCAGGTATCATAGATGAACTCACCAACCTGGGCATAAGACCATACATCACAAGATGGATTGCAAACTGGCTCACAGATAGATTCCCACCAATTAAGAGTTGCTGACTACATGTCAGACTTTAAACCGGTAACAACTGGTGTCCCCCAGGGTTCAGTCCTGGGGCCCCTCCTGTTTGGCATATACTTCTCAGAAGTACATGCCAACACAGGAGGGTTGTGATTGACTAAGTTTGCTGGGAACTGTAAAGTGTTTGCCATAATAGATTCCCCAGATGACACAAATATTCTCCAGAAGGGAATCTATGAGACAGATGTGTTGTGCCAGAATCATGGCCTCAAGCCAATGTGAAAAAATGCATAGTAATACCCTTTGGGGAAAATAAAGTACCCACAAACTACCACATGGGTGTTACCCCCTAAAAACTGACAAGGTAATAAGGGATCTGGGGACACAAGTAGATAGTCATCTTTCCTTTGACAACCATGTTGCCAAAGTGATTAGGAAATCCTATGTGTCCCACCTAATCAACAAAGGGTTTGCATCAGGATCAAAAGAGGTAGTGGTGGCCCTCTACTCTTAAGTCATCAGACCCATCGTTATGCAACACAACTGGTAAAACTAAATCTGTTCTCCATTGCGTACCGCCTACTCAGAGGCACACTCTGCCTAACATACAGAGCCATGTCCAACACATAACTGTTGAACATGCTCCATCTAAGGATAACAAAATTGAGTTGCACTACACACTCCAGGGATATGAACCTCATCACAACAATGAATACAACATGCTGGTGGGATGGAGTACCATCTCAGAGACTTGCCTTACTGTGGAACAGAGTCCCAATGTACATCAGACAGAGCCCCTCGCTGACACTCTTCAATAGGAACCTTGATGAGTGGATGGGAAACAGACAATTCACCCCAGGCATCACATCAGCAGCCCCACCAGAAAGGTGCTTAGGGTACTAACTATTAGAACTAGAGCTTAGGAGACTAACCAATGGGGTGGTGAAAGCTGCACAACATGCCTAGGCTAATATATGCCTTCGTGAAGATAGTCTACTTCATACCTATGAACCTATGTGACAGGTACATGTCTACAGATAGTAGATGCGTACTTCATTGTACAGTCATGTTGTACAGCAGGCACATGCACCACATACACTGTAATGCTTACAGATACTGGTGGCTATTATGTACAGTGGGTGAGATGTGCACCTCATGTCTTTTTTGCCATTGGGATGTGTGCTGGGTGGGACAGTCCTGGATGGCTCCCTGTCATGGTCACCCTCTTAAACACATCTCTGCCCATCCATCTTTGGCTTATACTGTGTTCCCCCTACATATATAGGTACATAGGTAGGTAATAGGCTATCTGCCTGAAGGCATATATTAGTATGGCCAGCGTGTACAGCTATCACCACACATGGGGTTACTTCCCTATGCCTCTGTGCAGTAGAGCCGATGAAGTGATCCATCAAGGCTCCTCTGGAACAATATCAGTGAGGGACTCAGCTTAATGTAGGTTGGGAGCCTGTTCCAAAGCAAGGGAAGTCTGTGAGTTAGTAATGTATCCCTCCAACATGTTCTGTTTATTGTTGTGATGACTATATCCCTAGAGCATGTGGCACAGTGAGCTTGGGTTTACTTCAGACAGAGCATGTACATCAGTTTTGCATTGGACATGAACCTGTCTGTCTGTTGGGCTGAGATTGCCTGAGTAGATGGTATGCAACGAGTACAGATTGAGTTACTTCAGTCTTGTTGCATGGGGCAATTGTTTGAGGCCAGTAATCCTCTTGTTAAGGTACTTCAGTGGCCTTTCCAGCTGCTGAAGGTGCCTAGTCAGATTCATTGCATGTGTGCTGTGGTACTCTCTGATTGGTCTGATGACTGATGAGTAGAGGGAACCTCCTTTGACCTACATGCAAAGACTTTGGCAACTTGTGGGAACACATAGCATGATTTTCTAACCACCTTGTGAATGTATTTTCTGAAACTAGAGATGACTATCCACATGTGTCCATAGATCCATGATTATTACCTCCATATTTAGGATGTGGGCACCTATGTGGTATTTGTATGACTGTAGCTCGAGGCCATAATTTTGACATCACATCTATCTGACTGAGATCCTTTTTAAGGATGTCTCTGTTGTCCCAAACATCGATTATGACAACCTTTTTGCAGTCATCCACAAACTTTGCTAACCATAGCCCTCATGTGTTTGACTGTATTTCTGAAAAGTATACACCAGACAGGAGGGGTCCCAGGACTGAGCCATGGGGAACAGCAGTTGTTACCAGTTTACAGTCCAACAGGGAGACCACAGCTCTTACCTTATGGGATCTATCTGTGCCCCAGTTGGCAATCCATCAGATGATATACGTGTTTATGCACAGGTTGTTGATTTTGTTGATATGACATTTGTGTGGGATGTTGGAAACGGGCTTTTCAAGGTCTATGTAGGCCATGTGGAGCTCATTTCATTGATGTATGTCCTGGGTAACTGCCTTGAAAACTGTCTAGCAGGTTTAGGGAGCATGATCTGCCTCTGACCAGACCAAAATGGGGAGGGTTGGGTGTTTGTAGGCTCCCAATAGCTCTGTTTATAAGTTCAATAATGATGGACTCCATGGCCTTGCAGATCAGGCTTATTAGGCTTATAAGACAATAGTTCCCATGGTTTGTTTTGCACCAACACATGTGGAGTGTGCCAAACATTGCTGTAACCCATTCAACAGTTTCATATCCTGTACAGAGGGTGAGTCTCAACAGACTGTTCAGGTGCAGGGTCTGTTTGTTTTGGAGTTCACATATGACACAGCCAGGGACACCATGTCATCCCATAGACACCATGTTTTTAGGTTTGGATAGAGCTGTTTAACCCTTGTATATGTGATTTTTGGGTTTTCACAATCTCCAGGTATGGTAATGGGCCCTTTTGTCAGTGAGAGAGGGGTAAATATGTATGAACCTGTCTGACAAGATGTTGGCAATGTCAGTCATGTACATGTATTCATTTACACTTTGCACTGACTCAGAACATATATGAGTTTACATTGATATTTATGACATAGCGAAAGAAAGCTTCATGGTTCTCTATGGACTCTTTGGCAATATTTTTGCCAGAACATAGCTTGGATAATGTTAGGAGTGCTCATTGTTTCTTGATGATACTGATCAGAGATTTATTGATCTTCTTTGGATTTTCACTTTCTTTGAACAACTTAAGTACTTGTAATACATAGTTTGATTATGACAGGGGTCCAATATATTATATGGGTCTGTTTTCATATCGGTGTGTGTGCAAGGCAGGATTGGTGAATAGTGACAAGTGTCTGGAGTAAGAACTGCCACTGCCAGATATGTGTGGCCCGCTGCTTTACTCAGACATGCCCTAAGTGTGTGAGCATGCCCAGTATGACCTTTCAGTATGTTGTTGACTGACATTTGCTAAATTTGTTTGTGTGTGATCATGCCCACTATGGGCATCAATATATATATATATATATATATATATATATATATATATATATATATATATATATATATATAGATATATATATAGATATACATATATATATATATATATAGATACTATATATGTGTGTGAAAATTCAAGTTGGTTTTTACTTCAGGGCTCAGCTTTGTGTTGTACATCGACAGGAAGCACATTGTGCCTGCAGGGCTTCCATGAGTCAATTTGCATAGACTTATCAACATTTCTACATATGGGGGGACAGCTATTTTTTGTAATTTTCTACCCGGGGGGCACACCTGATTGTTACTGTGGGTGTACATAGGATGAGGGGTACACCTGACACTTATACACATTTGCTAGGCCTGCACTGCTATGTCAGGTACTCCATTTCAGTCTGTACTGTTGCCTATCATACTGGCTTGAGGCATACCACTGTACTACAGACCTTAGCTTCCAATTACACGCATATTAGTTTGTGACTTCATAGCCTACCCAACCCACATTACACTACCTGGCCTGCTGTTATCTGTCTGCATAAACCTGGGGGGAGGTTACTCATATGCCTCTACAGAGAGCATGATTAAGCATCTGTTTGTTTTTGCATTTGTCTACAAATGTCCTGCTGGCTGTGACTGTTAGGTATGTGACTGCCCCCCCCCCTCAACTTGTATGTGTGAGTGACTTAAGTTGTGCCTGTGCCAGTAAAATGCTGTCATTTCTTAGTGGTTCAGTACTGTGACTATAATACACAGTATCCTGAGTTTGAGCCCTGTCACTGCTTTTTATTTTCCTGCTGGGCAGACCTGACTGGTTAAGGAACAGTAAAGCAGGTGTTTGCATGTTTACCCGACTTTGCTCAATGCTGCGCTGGTTAGCACGGTGCGCAGCTACGCCCAATTGTATTTAAATATGCTCAATACTAGTAAAATGTGCTTAGCAGTGCTTTATATTGTTTAAAATAGGGCACTCATGCCTCAGGTGGTGCTGCAGGGCTGCCTATGTCAGATGCATATAGTACACTCCCTATACATGTTTGAAAATAGGTAGTGTCAAGTTAGGCATCCCTTTTACTCTATGTGTGAGTCAGAGAGAGGTGTCATTTCCAGGGTGCCTACTGAGTCAGTGTATGTGCTATGCGTTGCCTCTTTGCCAAGGCCAGGGCATACTGGGCATGCCTCATTCTGCCTACTGGGGCAGGCTCAGGTTGTTCCTCCTCTGAGTCACGCTGTGCCTGTGCAGGCCTTGGCAATGGTGGGGGGCTGTTTGGCCCTGCCCCATGCTATTCCTGCTGCAGCTGTTTCCGCAGGATCATATTGTGTAGCATGGCACATACCATAACAATTTGGGTACATGTAGTTGGTGAGTTCTGCAAGGCTCCACCAGATATGTCCAGGCACCAGAACCGTGACTTGAGCATCCCAAACACATGCTCAATTATGTTTTTGTTTGTGCGTGTGCCTCATTATGGAGTTCTTGTTCAGGTGTGTGTGCATTTCTGATGGGTGTCATCAACCACGGCTCCAGTGCATAACCAGCATCCCCCACTAGGTGACCCTCAGGGATGTCCCCATTGGCAAATCTCTGGTACAGCTGGGTCAAATACCAAATGTGGGAATTGTGATAGCTTCCAGGGAATCCAGCACGCACATTCATTATTATGCCCTGGGCATCGCTCACGAACTGGCAGTTGATGGAGGGGAAGCCCTTGCGGTGGATGTAGACCCTACCCTGCTCACCGGGTGGTGCTTTGATGCATATGTGCGTGCAGTCTATTGCACCCACTACCTCAGGGCATTCTGCTATTTGGTGGAAAAGATGCATAGTGCTGGCCAATGCCTCACAAGAATTGGGGAAATATACGTGGTCACCGACATGTGCTGACATGGCATCCAGGAACTGGTGGAGTACCCTGGATGCTGATGCCTGTGAAATCCCCATCATATCACCAGTTGGTCTTTGGAAGGTACCTGTAGCTAGTATTCTTAGGCCTATGCATACCTTGGTATCCACTGGGATGGGTTCCTCTCTGTTGGTTCTCTGTGTGAGGCGTGGCCGGCAAAGCTCAACAATTTGCTGTAGGAGCTCTCTGTCCAACCTATAGTGCTCCACTATCAACAGCTCATGTAGCCCCTGGTAGGTTACCCTGGGTCTGTACACTCTTCTCCATCTCCTCACTGTGGGTTGCTCAGCAGCATTCACAACATCACCACTCTCAGCACCTTGCACATGTTGGTTTATGATAGCAAGAGCAGCCCCTAACATTTTGTCTGACTTAAGCTTTTTAAGCTTTCCCTCTTTCTATACTGCAGTGTTGCAGAGTTCTTGAGAAAAAACAGGGGGGAATGGTGTTTGCAGAGTTTAAAGTGCTGGGCTGGGATCATCTGCTGCCTATGTAATTGACTGATTCTGATATATTTCACCTGGTAGCTCTGCTAGTTCTCCTTGGTTAACTTCTTACTACTTCTTTTCCTTCCTTTTGCCTTTCTGTTTCTGCCAGGGGCAGCGCCGCACAAATGAGCGCAAACAAGCACACATGCATTCACATACTGTGTGCATGTTTGCAAGGAGTTTCCTATCTTTTAACAGTGTGCACCTTTGGTTTGAAGTTTTCAAATAGGACAGCTGTAGGCATGCCTCTTGCAATCCTGAGCAACTCAAAGCAAACACAAGCCACTGTGCTCCAATTAGCTTACAGCCTGTCTGACACACACCTTCATGATGTCACCTATATTCTATTCTTCTATTCAGCTACTCCTACTCTTACACTCTTGGGACATGCCTCACATGCTGGAGGAAATTGGGATTCACTATCCTTATCCTCATTTGTATAGGATTGCCTAGTAATTCATGGTTACATCTCTCACACTGAGCATCCCCCCCTTAGCAACCACTACTCAGTGGCCATGTTGTCTTCAGCCTGCCATTCACCTGCATAGCAGAATACGCTTTTTAATTAAAATGCCTATTTTTTGCTTTTTTTTAAATTATTTTCTTGTTTTTATAAGCACTGCGCATTTTTGCAGTGATGCGCTATGCATAAACACCGGAGATTGGGGGAAAAAACATTAAATTGTTATATTTTTAAACATTATATAATGCCAATGGCCTTATATTTGGCCATTGGCATGCTTCCTCAACTGTATGCATCCTTTATTTGGAGCTGTCATAGCTCCATTTAGCTATTTGCAGAAATGTACTCCGTTACCAACGGAGTACATTTCTGCAGCTAACACTAATCTTCCACGGACAGGTAAGTGTTTCCTGGATCACAAATTTACCTCATTTGCATGGCTTTCACCAGCAAATGAGGTAATTTGCATACCATGATGCTGTCCATGCAAGAGTAGCTTTAGCAGCTCTCGTGCATGCCCCTGCCGGTTGTAACTGGATCGCACGGCAGACATATTGCCGGCTTGAGCTCCTACACTCTTATTGCACTCCGTACAAGCTTTCGTAAATCCGGGGGGAATGTAGGAATAACAGAACACAAAAAGGGTTGGACCATACAAAAACATATTCTGTGAGGTAACTATAAAAGGAAATTTTGCATAACAGCTCTTACTGTTTATAATCAACAAATAAAATGATTGGCATAACTAGTAAAACGTAATTGTATATGTTGTGAAATCTTAATTCACTAAAGATAAGCTTTATAAAATAGAAAGCAATTAAATGTATGTCTATTCTTTGGCCAGCACTAGACTTAACTAGCTTTTCTAATATCAAATCTCTATTAAAGCAAAAGTTTCTTCATAGCATGTTTTTCAAACAAGTGCCTCAGCTGAGCAATGAAAGCCACCATTCCTTTACTTCTAATTATAGTGAAATTTCAGAAATGAAGAAGTTAATAACTGAATCCATATTTAACTGGTAAATTCTTTCTTCCTGTTTCTTACAAACTGAGTTTGAACATCTGACCAAAGTAAATGTTTTGGTCAGCATTTCCTTCTTGTGAGGATTACGAAGAAGAATGGCACTGCTAACCATATTACTTATGTCATATTGTAAGTATTTTACATTTTATTCTGATTTTGTAAATGAGAAACATTTATATTTTAAACACACATTTAATTTTTAACAAACTGCTATGTTTTATTTATTTATTGTATCTGTATTTGTTACAAGGATTAGACCACTGACCTCTATGGACCTTTTTCAGGCTCACCCAGGGAAGGGCATCTGGTTAAGTGTCTTTGGTCAGAGTTATACAGTTAAGCAACGGAGGCAGAGGGAATAAAATGTTTTTATGTAATACAAAACTGCAACTGTATATATTCAAAGATTTCTTA
The DNA here is from genome assembly GCF_019279795.1 of Protopterus annectens. NCBI lineage: Eukaryota > Metazoa > Chordata > Ceratodontiformes > Protopteridae > Protopterus > Protopterus annectens. The sequence goes on along the minus strand of NC_056726.1, from coordinate 1,176,954,920 downwards.
CACAGAAGAAACCTGTTCTTCTTGACTGCTTGCTAAGTTTTAAATCAAAGAAGCTTAGGCTGTGATATATTCTTGACAATACAAGCAGGATGACAGAAATGTTGTAAAAGACCCTCTCTCATAGGCTCTAGACGTATCTTTAGCAGTACAAACTGTAGAATAGCTGAATGGACAGTCTGCCAATGTTCTTGTCAATAACCTAGATTTATGTATCAAGGGCAAACTGAGAAATTTAAGTGTGTGTGATTCTTACTTCCTACTTTGTTATGCTTACTTGCGTAGGCACTAGATACTCGAAACTCATAGTATTCTACATTTATGACAAGCATAATATTTATGAATTTTCAGTGCAGTAATGTATATGATTTGCATTATCATAATTTATTATTCATGTTTACTTTTCAAGTTGAACTTCTTGATCAGAAGGTTATGCCTGACTTCGCTGGCTATGATTTTTTTAATATAATTGCAGATGTCCTCTCTACCCTGCTGCCCTTATAAAGCATTACAGCTTATACAGCACAGAATTGATATTTTTTTGCATGTTTTTCTTAAGTGTTGGAGTGCAAGAGACTTACAATAATGCTTAGTGGCACATAAAATAATTATTCCTTTTTTATTTGGAAATATATAATTTGAACAAAATCTTATCCTTATTAACAGTGTTGTTGAAACGTTCTAAGGGGGTGCAGTATTTGTCAGTATGAACGGAAATGGTCAACAGATCATGCTTCTTTGCTAGGGATGGTTCGCACCTCTCACCTATGGACTTTTTGATTATTGGCTAAAACACTGTCCTCCCCCATAGTGCCCTTTTTAGGCAATACCAAACTGAAAGCACTTCCAACATAACAAATCAAAACCAAGAAAATCTAAAGGTGTTACTGCCCAGTGCTAAAAGTTTAAACAAAAACCTACGCTCTTTACAAGCTGTCCTCACCTTAGAGAATGCTGACGTCTGTGCAGTTACAGAGACATGGTTTAAGGCTGCAGAGAGCACACTGGCAATGCAAGACTATAATGCCTTATATGCATTTATACCAGCTACTACACAGATGGGAACTAAACTTGGAGGCATCTCAATTTACATCAAAAACAAATACAAGGTTCATAGTTTCATAGGTAGATAATAGGCTATTAGTCCTAGGGCCTATATAAGCCTAGGCAAACAGTACCCTGGCTTTTGCCACCCAAGAAAATTATTTTCCTGTGCCCCTGTCAAGCAGAGCCACAGAAGTAATCCCCAGGGTGAATTTCCTATCTCCCATCCAATCATCAAGATTTTTCTTGAAGAGTGCTAATGAGGAGGTTTGTTTGATATAGATAGATAGCTTGTTCGAGAGTATGGGAAGTCTCTGGGACAGGAATATATCCATCCAGCATGTTTTATTGTGGTGACAAGGTTTAGGTCCCTAGAGCGTGTAGCTCAGAGGGATTGGGATTTCTTTAAGTGGAGCATGTCCAACAGCGCTGGGTTTGACAAAGCTTTGCATGTTAGGCAGAGATAGCCTCTGAGTAGGTGATATGTGGCAGAGTAAAGCTGGAGTTTTTTGAGATGGTCTGCGTAGGGCATCTGTTTGAGGCCAATAATCCTCTTTGTGAGGTATTTCTGTGGCCTTTCCAGTTGTTGTAGATGTCTTGTGAGGTACACACCAAAAGTGGCGTCGTACTCTATAATGGGTCTAATGAGTGATGAGTAGAGGGGAACAATGACCTCTTTTTTCCTGGATGAGAAACCATTTGAGATGAGGTGAGCCATGTAGAAAGATTTCCTGACTACTGTGGTAATGTGATTATCAAAGGAGAGACTACTGTCCACCTGTGTCCCAAGGTCTCTTATCACACTTTCGGTGTACAGTGTTTTTACCAAAAGGGATGACAATGCACTTTTTGGCATTGAGCTTGTGAACATGGCTTTGACACCAGGCATCTGTCTCAGTGAGGCCCTTTTGTAGGATGTCCACATCGTTAAGAGTTTTGATTATGGCTCCTAGTTTGCAGTCATCTGCGATCTTTGTTAGCCAAAGATCTTCTGTGTTAGCCTGTACTTCAGGGAAGTAGATACCAAACAGGAGAGGACCCAGGACAGAACCCTGTAGTAATCCACTTGTCACTGGTCTGAAGTTGTATTTAGAGTCTGCTACTTTCACAGTGTGGGTTCTGTCAGTGAGCTAGTTGGCAACCCATCTTGTGACATAGGGATTTATACCTAGTTTAGTGAGTTTATCGATAATTCCAGAGTGGGGGTTGGTGTCAAAAGCCTTGTTGAGATCTAGGTAGGCTGTGTGAACCACCTTACCTTCATCTACGGCATTGGTGACCGCTTTAAAAAAGTCTGTTAGGTTTAGGAGACATGATCTGCTTTTTACAAACCCGATCTGGGTAGGGTCCAGAGTTTGGAGATTACCAATGTCATAGTTTATAAATTCCATGATTATACTTCCATAACCTTGCAGACCAGACGCATCAGGCTAATGGGGCAGTAGTTCCTGGGGTCCGTGATGGCTCCCCCTTTGTGGAGTGGGATAACCATTGCTGTGTGCCATTCAGTGGGCACAAAGCCTGAGGTAAGGCTATGATTGAACATGGTACTTAGGTGGGGTGCCAGTTCATTCTGCAGTTGGTGTAGAAAGCAGCCTGGCATGTTGTCAGGTCCCATGGATGCTGTGTTCTTGGCTTTGGAGATTGTGTTTTTTACCTGTGCAGCCATGATTAAAGGAACTTTGCATTTTTCCGGTATAGAGATGGGCCCTTTAGGGGGTGAGAGAGGGGTAAAGTTAGCACTGAACCTATCTGCCAGGATGTTGGCAATATCAGTTGGTTCTGTATATTTAGTGCCATTGTGCTGTAACTCAGAGCAGATCTGAGTGTTGTCACTGAGATTCTTGACATAGCTTTAGAATGCTTTGTGGTTGTCTTTAGAATTAGTGGTGATTTTGTTTTTGTAACTGTCTTTGGAGGATTTTATGAGGGATCTCAGCTTCTTACTGAGGCTGACCATGGAGTTCCTCCAATCATGGGATTTTACTCTTTTTTGCAACAGTTTCTTTCTTCTGTTGTAGAGTTTGTTTATGGCAGGGGACCACCAGATTGGCTTCCTTTTTTGGAGGATAGCATCTTGGTTCTGTTAGGGATTGCACGATCCATGCACTCATGTAAGTGCTTATAAAGTGCATTTGTATAGGATTCAGCAGTCGTACCTCTATTGTCCATCAACATGGGTGTCGTAAAGTTTGCCACTTCTGTCTTAAGAAGCGTGAAGTTGGCTTTAGAGAAATTTTTTTTACGGTGGTTTCCCTATTGGAGAGTGGGGGTGGGATGTGGATGTCTAGGGGGATTAGCTTGTGGTTGGATCTGACCAATAAGGAGTTGACCTCTGGCATGGAACACCATTTGTCCATGTTGGTAATGACCAGGCCTAGGATATTGTTGCCCCTGGTAGGGGTGTGGATAAGTTGATCCAAGGCATTGGAATTTAAGAATTCCAGAAAACGGTGAGCACAAGAGTTGGTACATGAGTAGTTTTCTCAGTTAATGGTGGGTTAGTTGAAATCACCCATCATTACGGTGTTAGGTTGTACCCAAACATTTTCCAGTGTATCAAGAAATGAGGAGTGGAAATCCTGGGGCATGGTGGGGGATCTGTAACAAGCTACAATTTGGATTGTGGTCTTGCCCAGAGTTAGTTGCACTTGGATAAACTCGGATGCATTAGGCTGAGCAACTAGCCTGGAGGTGTGGATATACTTAATGAATATGGACATGCCTCTGCCTTTAGTGTTTCGGTCCAGGTTAGGTGGCTAAAAGGTGTGGTATGAATTATAGCCTGGTAATGCAGGGGTGCTCTCTGGAGGCTTGAACCAGGTCTCTGTCACTGCACAGATGCCGATGTTCTCCATTTTAAGGAGTGCCTAAAGTGAGTGCATTTTGAGGTTTAGACTTCTAGCATTAAGTTCATTAGCCTCAGATTCTGCTTGCTTATACCTGTGACGGTGGTGAATTTGTCATTTGAACTTTGCCTAAAAAAGGCACTATAGGGGTGACAAGAGCCTTAGCCAGTATCTGGGCAACAAGGGCAACAGGTGCAGGCCATCTCTGGCAAAGCATCGTGGTTTGTCGATCATGTCATCCCAGACAGACAGATACTGGATCCTCTTAGAATGACACCAGAAGCTTAGCCAATTGTTGAAGTCAATAATTTTGTCCTTGTACCGTGGTATCATTCTGGGTGATGGCAGGATGCTACTCAGGGCTAGGGTCATACCTGCCTGAGCTACAGGATCTGACAGCGCCTCCATGTCTCTTTTCATTTAGTCCAGGGAGGCATGTCTTAGGTCATTCACCCCAACATGGACAATGACAAAGTCATATTTGTACTTGTTGTGGAATGACCTGAGTGCATACGTTATGTGCCGGATCCTAGCACCTGATGGGCATCTGAAAGTAACTTTCTCCTTGTTTAGCCTGGTGAGTGGAACATCAATGTGCCTGACTATAGAGTCACCTATGACTAGAGTGTTGGGTACATTGTTATGCCTTATGGGCTGTGATTGAGTTGCACACTGAGTTTGTGGGCTATGTGTCATTTGGGTTGTGTTGGGGGGTGGAGGTTGCCTGTGTTTTTGCTTTGGAGGTCCCTGTTGCGTGGGTAGATTTTTATTGAGAGCCTCCATTAATATAGGTGTGTGTTTTGTGTTTCTATGTGTGTGTTTTGGTGGTGTAAGTTTTGAGGGACTATTTGCTGAGTGTGGTGTGGTGCAAGTGTTTACCTTCTCCTCTTGACTGTCTAGTCCAGTCTTGGGTGAAGAGAGTTTTGCTTCCAGTTTGGCTATATAAGTGCATCTCTCACAGGTTGTAGTGTTGGGTGGTAGGAGGAGAGGGTTGTCTGTGTACATGAGGCAATTGCTGCATTGCCCCAAGATGCCCAGATTCATCAGGTAGACAGGAGAAATCACTGGGAGCTGACCCTTAGACATGCCTGGATAGGTGCTTATTTATTAAGTACTAAAATGGTTTTCCTCTAGACAGTGAGGAAAGTTGAGTGCTGTAGTCATTTGTAGCTTATTTAGTGCTTACAATGAGTTCTGAACAAGTGCTGCACTAAAAGAAACAGATCTGAGTGCTGAAACTAGAAAACTGGCTAGTTCTAAGAAACAAAATTAAGCTAGAAATAGGTGGTTCCAATTAGTAATGAATAACTTAGGGCTGGTCAGACCGAACAATTCACTTGAACTTCTCTACTTTCAAATCACTGTAGGCTAAGTCCTATACAATTCCTTGCAAGCTATAGGCACCTACTATGACTCAGGAAATCCATACCATGTATTTAAATATATTAGGAAAACTAACCATCCGACCCAATACCATATTCATGGGTGACTTTAATTACCTCACAATTAACTGGGAATTATATATGATATCAAACATGCAAATATAGCAATTTTTCAGTTTTGTAAATACAAACTCCTGGACAAGAGTATTAATACCAAACACGGCTGCAAACATACTGGATCTGGTCCTCACTAACACGAGAGAGTGCTACACACCCCCTAGTGTAATGTCACCTCTGGTAAGGTAAGACCACAGAATGCTCTCCTCTGAAGTAAAAATAAAACCTGGAACCCCAGCTAACCCTGTAATACCCAGGCACTACTCTAAGGCTAACTTCCTGCTATTAAGTGATAACCTGGCAAAATTTCAAACCTCCATAAACTCTGAGAACACTGCTGCCTATACAGAACTGTTCACAGAAACTGTGCACATGTATGTTAACAGCTGTTACTGCATTCACATTGCTTTTTTTTGCTTTTGTAGAACCTGTAGTTTGTGTAATCTGTTTTGCAACATTTTACAGCATAGAGCTTTACTACATTGTATTGTATTTTCTTGGATACATAATAATTTGTCATCAAAGTACATAGCGGTGATATGCATGCGGCAGCCTGGAGATATATATTAATTTAAATTTATTTAATTGCACTTAGTTTGACTTAATGTGATAAGTCAATGAATCTAATTGTTTTACAACTTGTCTAATTAAATTAATTATTTTATTTTTTATTTTTAGCCTCTCTTTTTCTTTTACATTTTTGTTTTTAAACAATTTTGTTTTGTCTCTGATGCGTGAGCTAGTTACTACGCGCTCACATTTCATATTAAACTTGCTTTTGAATCATTACGGAGGAGTTTTGGTGAATGTTTTATTCTACCACACCATATGGATACTTTTTTTTTGACTGCATTCGTGGTGAGAACGCTTGGTTTTTACTTCATATGTTAACAGCTGTATAAAGGCAGCTGTACCCACCAGGAAGAAGCATGGAACTAACTCAAAAAACAAGCGACCCTGTTGATATCACAGCATTAATAGGCTATATAACAAAAGGAAGAAAATTATGGTAAAAATGAAGGCATACGCCACACAGCAGAATAAAGGCACTCTCATTAACTTAACAAATAACTCAGAGGACAAATGAAGTCTACCAAACCAAAAGGTGAGGTAGATTTGGCATCCTAGGCCAAGCACAACCAGAAAACTCTCTTTGCTATGTCTGCAACCTCAAAGACAATAGTGTGCCGAGCTCAATACTGATGGAGCCACCTATAATGAGCCAGAAGATGCAGCAAACCTATTGGCCAAAACATTCATCTCCTACTCATCCCTCTTTCCCTCCCAACTTCCGCTCAGGAAGCACCATGCAATATAATCCCCTACTAACACTAGGAAACAGGCCCTTAATACTCTCTCTCACGCTAAGGCCAAGATCACTGCATCTGTGGGTACACACAATATCCCAGGATGTTTTCTAAATAGCATAAAACATGACTTATCCATCCCTCTGGAATTTCCAAACAGACTTTCTGCCTCACAAATGGAGAACAGCAACAGCCATCCCTCTGCACAAAGGTGGGTCATCTACAGACCCATAAATCTCACTAGTCTCATATGCAAAGTCATAGAAAGAATTATCATGGAAATGATCAGTAATGACATAGGAAACCTCCAGACACTGGTCACAATCCAATTTGGCTTAGTTAAGGGCAGGTCATGCCTACTCAACATGGTGGATTTCTTTAAGAAAGTCACCAAGGCAATGGATGAGGGCAAACATTTTACTCTGCCTACCTTGACCTGGCCAAGGCATTTGGCACAACACCCCACTTGGGCATTGCAGACAAACTCAAGAGGTTGGGTATAAACCCTTATATCACCCAGTGGATAGTTAGCTGGCTCACAGACAGGACCCAGGAAGTTATAATAGGAGAGTCCACCTCTACAATGAGGCCAGTCACAAGCAAAGTCCCTCAGAGATCAATCCTGGGACTGCTCCTTTTTGGCATTTACTTCACTGAAGTCAAAACCAATGTCAGTGGTCTCTGGCTGACTAAATTTCCAGATAAATTGCAGATTAAGAGGAGTTATAGGATCCCTTACTGATACAAATTTTCTCCAGGAAGAGCTGCCACAAATGGCTAGCGTCAGAGCCATGTACTAAAACTAAATGCCAAGAAACACATAAAAGTACCCTTCAGGAAGTCATCTTTCCATAATAACTATCCTATTGACAACACATCCCTATGAGTTATCCCAGCAGTCAGGGACTTGAGAACACACATAAACAGTAATTTAGAATTTGACCATCATGTGTCTACAGTAGTGAGGAAATCATTTTGTGTTAGGCAACTTATAAACAAAGGTATGCTATCTAGATCAAAGGTGTCATTATTCCACTGTATTTGGCATTCATCAGACCTTTCAATGAGTAGAGTGCCCCCTTTGGTATGTTCATAACCAGGCACATCCAACAATTGGAACGTCCACAGAGGTTTGTCACTAAAAGAATACAGGGTGTAAATAACATTTCATGTGAAGACTATCTCAAGCCCCAGCCATGTATTTTGTCTCCTAGAGGCTGTCAAGGAAGATCTAAAAAAGGCAATACTCACAGACAAAAAGAACTACTACTGTAAAATACAGCAAAATCACCAAAATAACCCCCAGAAGTGTTGGTCTAGTGTATATAAACTCCTTTCCCCAGGGCACTCTCATACACCTATCCCGCTTCAGGGTGACCCAAACACCCTCCACCAAATGGCCAATGCCTTCAATTCCTTCCTTACAGAAACCATACAAACACTAACAAGCCAACTTACTCCAGACAGCTCAAACCTTGCCATGTCCATACCTAGTACTCTACCAGTATTCTCTATGCAACCAATATCTACCACTCTCATCTACAAATTCATCCAAAAACTTAAGCCTTGTACCCCTTCTGCTGACCAGTTACCTTCTGAATACCTCCAAAAAGCAGACAAAGTAATTTCCTATCTTATATCCATCCTCATAAACAGAACCATTAAGGAAGGTTACATTCCAAACATCTGGAAAATCTCCCATATCATTCCCCTTCACAAAGGCGGCAACTCAAATGACTGCTCTAACTATCGGCCAGTAGCACTCATCACCCTTAGCAAAAATCATGGAAAAATGCGTTCATCATCAACTTTTAAACCATTTAACACAAAATAACATAATAGCTAAATGCCAGCATGGTTTTAGGCCATCTCATAGTACCACAACCGCTCTGTTATCCTTTACAGATGTTATAAATAGAAATTGCAATAACAACAACCTCTCATCTGCACTCTTTATTGACCTCCCCAAAGCTTTCGACATGGTAAACTATGCACTTCTGATCAACATTCTTGAATCCTTCTCTCTTGACTCTTTAGCTGTTAAATGGTTCAGGTCCTACCTAACCAATAGACAACAAGCAGCTCTTTGGGAACATAATCTATCATCCCTTCTACCTGTCACCCTGGGAGTCCCTCAGGGCTCCATTCTAGGTCCACTTCTTTTGTCTCTTTTTATTAACGACCTGCATGTAGCAATCCCACACGCCACCTGCATTCAATATGCAGATGATTCAACATTAATATGCTCAGCAAGCTCACCGTCTGCACTACATTCCCTCACTCAGAATGTATTCAACACAGTTAAACATGGTTCACTAAACGCTGTCTCCTTCTTAATGCTAAGAAAACCAAGCTCCTTCTCTTTACACCCTCTAATAAATCTACCCCAATTGATTTCTCTGTCATTTCCAATAATAGCACAATCATACACCCTGACTCTACAGCCAAACTTTTAGGAATTACTATTCATAACAACCTTACATTTGATAGTCACATAAATAACACGATTAAAAATGTCAACAGGAAAATTGGCTCCTTATATCGAATCAAAACTTTCTTAACTCTAACAGCTAAAACCAAAATTGCTCATTCCCATTTAATTTCTACTCTTCTTTATGCCTCTCCCATATACACTAACCTCAAAAAGAATAACCTTGTCAAACTAGAGCATGCCTACAACAGCATCACCAGATTTGCCACTAGTAATCCCTTTCGAACTCACCACTGTCTAAATCTAAAGCAGCTGGGCTGGTTTGAACTTCAAAACCTTCTGAAAATCTCCCAACTAACCATGGCCCACAAGATCAACGTAATAGCACTCCTATACTATCCAATCTCATAATCCCCTATAAAAACCTGATCTCACTACGCTCTTCTAACAAGCTTCTAGCTAGCATAACCAAAACTCATAACTTGGCTGGAGATTCCCTGTTTTGTAACACAGTGGGAAATGACTGGAATCTCCTTCCCAAGGAACTAACAACACTTTCTTCTTTGCCTCTCTTTAAACAAAGACTTAAAACACACTTTAAAGGGTGGGAGTTAGGGGTGTGTTTGCCTTACACAACAAACAAGGAGTTTGAGTCTCACAAGGGATTGATAAAGCTAAAATTAAATGGCTCACAAGGGCAGTTAGCTTAGTACTAATCTATGAATCTATGAATCTATTAAAACACACTGGTTATGTCCATGCAGTAAACCTGACTAACCTTTCCCTCTGCTAATATTATTTCTTCACCCAACCAATTTTTCACACATATTTGTATAATTTCTATGATGAAGAACTGAACTGGTGACCACAATGAAATAATTTGGTAGATTCTATCCTGCTTATTGTTAGTACAATCTAGTCCATAATAACACTATGTCACTTTTATTGTGTAAATAATTCATCTCACCATTCTTTATGATTTCTATACTAGTGTAAATAACTTTTGTCACTATTTTTATTATTGATTCTTGTATATTTTGTTGAACTACTTTCATTTAGTATGTTTCAACTATGAGTACCATCCTTGTTTTATATTTCAAGTTATGATCTAATTATTAATGTTGGAGCTTTTCTCCCCGGGCCTCTACTGAAAATGGAAATATATCCAGCTAGACTAGCCCGGTCAACAAATGTAAAATAAAATAATAAATAAAATAAATTTATGCCTGGCATACAAGGTATTGTCAGACCCCACCATGATGGAGAGCCTGCCTACCTGCAAACAAACAGCACTGGAATTACATATTCTAAAACCTTAAACCTTGCCTTTGATGTAAATAGCACCTGCTGGAGAAACAGGTCTGGATCACAGAGACAACTCATTCTCTGGAACAGGCTCCCCATTCATGTGATGTTGAGTTCATTCTTAACCCAATTCAGGTGTATCCTGGACAATTGAATGGGGGACAAGAAATTCATCCCTAGTTTGGCACCTGTGTCTCTAATTGACATAGGCAGTTTGTAAATAGTTAATTTCCCACGTCCCTGCTTGTAAATGGTTCATCTCCCAATCCCCTGCTTACACTTATCAAGGGTACAAGAACTTGTCAGAGATTTGGGATGCATGGCTAGGCTTAAAAAGGCCATTGTAGTCTTTAGTCTAGTATGTACCTATTAACATATAAACTTATGTGAATACTAAAGGTGATTTATTCTTGGAATATTTCCTTAACTGCAAATTTATATTACTTTAGGCAACAATTAAGTTGGTTGTACAAAAATGCAGTTTGTTGTCTAATGCTCCTTGTTTTGTGCCAAAAGAAAGAAGGGTGAAATGTGTTTTTTTTTCTTTGAAGTGCGCTAAAATAGACACAGGCAAACAAAGAGAAGTGAATTTTGCATTTTCCTGAGGAAAATAGTAGAGAATGGCATTAGTAATTAAGCATTCAAGTTTTGTAATATCAGTGAATTGATAAATTATAATCATCATTACTTCAGTAATCATTATAAATGAAAGAGCACAACTGATATAACTGACAAAAATGAAGACACACAGAATGATTAATTAGTTGATCTCTGCTTGAGCTTCTTTGAGTTACATCTCAGAAAAAGTAAGGAACAGTACAGTGAGAAAAGCACACTGAGATGCCCAGAGATGTATGTTTGAGACTGTAACTGTCAGCAAGAAATACTAAAAATATAACTATATACAGTAGTAGCCTATGTTACAAAATTAGCCCAAACTACTTCTTTATATTTTTACCATATATTGTTAAAGTAAACTGTATTTTTGCAAATGGATATAAATTAACATTTTATTTGTTTCTTTATGTTTTATCACCTATTGTTTGTAAATTGTGCTCTGTGTTAGACCTTTTCTCCTTAGGCATTCAATGAAAAAGGGTCATTTTGGTAGATTTGGAGTTTTTTAGTTCTTCTTCTTCTTTCGCCTTTTCCCGGTTAGGAGTCACCACAATGGAACTCTGGTCCGCTAGTGATCGGCAGTAGATTTTTTTACGGGTGCCGAGGTGCCAGCTCGACGTCCAACCTTCAGCGAAGGCACGCCCATTCTACGCATGTCTTTCGAATGCCACTCGACCATGGGGAGGACATGCAGACTCCACACAGAAGGCACTCCAGCCGAGAATCAAATGGGAGAATCTCTTACTGTGAGACAACAAGACTACCGCTGCATCACCGCGGCTTAGATTTGGATTTTTAAATTAAAAAAAAATATTAGATTTGGATTTTTTCAGTAAATAAAAAAAATAATTAATGGCTATGAATATTAGTTATATGTGCAAGAAAGCATGGTCAGTTAAGTGGTATGAACTAAAAAATAGACTATTCTGCATATTCAATAACCTGAAGCCTGCACGGCGTTTATATGTTTACATGATGAGCAGCATTGCCAATTGCATATTCACGCCACACATGGCACTTAACCAAAATACAACCATAGTTTTGTGGCCAGCAACAGTGTTGGTAGCCAGGAACCTGTGTAAAGGAACATGAACAGTTGTACACATGTAAACCTATTTCCTTACGGGCAAACTAGTTTTGCAGGATTGCACAGTCAGCCACAATGACTACCAGGGTTTAATGTAAGGCAATGAATACAGTTATAACACTTTATAGGCTAGTGTAGTTAGTGCACAGTAGTGTGCAAACCTGTGGTAGGCAAATATCCTGTAACCTGTTAGTGCAAGAAATCAAGACAAGCCCCGGGATTCATGAAGCTCGGCGCAAGGCCAGCGTAAGGCTTGCACCGGCCATGCGGTGTATATATGGAGTAGTAGCGACATATGCATATTAATGAAGGCGTGCAGCCGTCACAGCCACGTGCATAGAAAACGTGCACGAGTGCATGGGGCGTATCGAAGTTGTGCACGGAGGGCGTGTCATTGTCGGCTGTCGATGAGCAACCTAAACCGCTGAATATTATATTCCGCCTGCAATAGTAATCGCACCTATCAGTGTCCGTGGATACTGAAATGTATGCAAAGCATGCAAGATAGTTCCTGCAAACACAAAATGAAGAAGCAAACACAAATGCACGTTAGGGAATAACGGGTCCCTAACCCTTGAACAAATGACATGGAAAACCGTGTGCCCGTAATCCAACACATTAGACACATGTAAATTTTGTTCTTACTATTAGGTAGGTTTTTTACAGTACCTATTTTATTGTGATTTTAAATTAATATAAATAGTATTTGACTATTTTTGTCACATATCATCAACTTAATAGAATTCTATAAGAAGAAAAAACATTGTTTCTTTCTTGTTTTAATGTTGATTGACATGCTGTTCTTGAGGAAATGACATCACACGTGCTGACTATAAACAGCTGTATTTCCTATTGTTACTGTTTCTGATGAAGCTTTCTGCAGTGCAGTGGCGAAAACGTTCTGTTTCAAATAAAAGCGTTAAAACCTTTTTTGTGGATCCTTTGGCGTGGAGGTTTCATCTTAGCCCGTAATCCAACATAGTGTAGATAGCTATACCATGTGGAAGCAAAACGTATCATATGTTAGTGGGCCACCAGTAGGTATGTCCAGCCCAATGGTGAGGGTCACCAGCTGACCCATAATGTGAGGGAGGGTACATAGCTGGGCAGATGTGTCCATAACAAAATACACAAGGAGAAATGTAGATATATGTAGCCACTGTATGTCTGAATCATATCCCACAAGGCATGTAATAGTCACATACAAAAGGTATGTCCGTATTTCACATACCAAATGTGATAGGAAATAGAATACGCATGTAAACGAAACAGAAGGAGCATATAAACAGCTACAACAATAAGGAAACATGTAGGCTGAAAGGAACAGTATGATCCGTACCGTCGACTAAAATTACCACCTGCCCCACTTTGCGAGTGACAGTCCCTCTGTGGGCAGATGTGTCCTGACACAAACTTGTAAAAATGGCAAATGTCCAGAGATTATAGGACATAATTATTCCTTAGACATTATGTAATAGTTGCATTAAATAGTTTTCTCTGTATGTATATTACATAAATGTCATAAGAAACAGAATAAGCCACCAAAATGCTACAAGAATAAGCTTAGATATAGGCAAGAATTGTAAGTTCTTTCTACCGAACTGACCATGGGTATGTGTCGGCCTATAAAATGTGCTGTGTTCACCACAAATGTCACAATGTGGCCAATTGAAAATGTGGAAACCCTACCGTTGACTGTGGGGAGGCATTGTCCACAATAGTCGGATATGGTGTTTGCCTTACTACTAATCTATGAACCTATGAACCTATGTGTAAGGAATTGCTTGGACATAGGAAAAAGTGCCATCCTACCAATGAGTACAACAGGCCGGCTAAATCCGGAAGTCAGCGGTATAAGCCGAACTTGTATGTGACACAGTCGAACGGGCAGTACCCGGGTATACCAGTCAAGTAATGAAAGATAAGTATGGGTGTGTACCTATGTGCATGAGGTATAGCATGTGGAAAGCAAACATGGCAGTGTAGTCCACACAACCATAAAGGTACCTGACACATGTAGGGTATTCAATATGTTACTCTGGCCGTGTCATGGGCCAACAACCAAAGTAGTGATCTATGGGGTGTGAGGAATTTGCGTGTGAGGGTTGGATGGGTAATGGTAAAATCCTCAAAGGCGATACTGTGTCGTATGCAGAAAAGGTGAACAGGAGGTGTACGAGGGGGCAGTGGGTGAAGTGGAAAGAAACACAAACACATGTAGAAACAGCTGCAAGACAAGCAGACAGGCCATAGTGTAGAACACAATCCCACAAACATATGAATAAAGATATGTGCGATACAAATGTATAGATATGTCACCATCACATACCCACAGATTGGTCCTGATGGAACTGGCCATAACAAATGCAACACACCTGGATGCATAATGGCCTACCCAGCATCCCCTCCACATCACACAACCCACGCCCATACCAGAATGTCCACCAAATCCAGCCGTACTTGTCCTACAGGTTTGTTGCAGACACAGCTACACATAGTGACCCCTACACATATGTAGTAGGTATTGTCACCCTAGGCAGTTTCAGGATTGCAAACCATGTATCCCTTGCATGTAAAACCCCCTGCACATTTTCATAAAGCCACAAAAATCTTCGGTATCTGTCTTGTTTTGGTCTTGTCCAATTTTTGGGATATCCCTCATGGGATAACTAACCTGTGTAAATAGTAGAATGGGTATGAAGACACGATGTCCAATCTTGTAGAAATCTGGACACAAGTCAGAACGTGCAGTAGAGGTCCATGACACTGTCCAGCCCTAAGTGGTCATGCATAACCTACTACCCAGGATAAAACACCTTCCCGTGACACGTGTCCCGACACGAATAGGCAGGAGAATATATTGCACACATTCGCATAGTGGCAAACGGCATAAGGGTGAGGAAGACACTGACATAAACAGGATAACCCTGATCAAGTGTGAGGGACACTTACTGTGAGCAGGCGTGACCGACCATACCTGTCAACCTGTGTGAGCAAGATATCTGGACAGAGCCATGAATACAAGTGAGACAAAGGTCCAAAAGTAGGGACGATTTGTAAAGATAGCTCTTAGAAACATAGAAAGTTGATAGAATAACAGTTTGCACATTGGCATTAATGTCCGGAAGAGTATGAAGTCTGAAACCCCACTGTCTGTCATCACGTTCCAACTTCAGTCTTTAATGATGAACTACTGCTGTGCCAGAACACAACAGCGTAGTACAGAGGTCTGTACCATACCTCTCAACTGTCCAGATTTTCACAGAATGACCAGAGGTTTGCCTCATATTTTTGGTGTGTGCCTCCGACAATCTGCACCTTTCCGGTAAATAGCTGAGGATTGAAGTCACTAAATAAATGACAAATATTTGAGTTTACTCCACATCCTTCAGACAATTCATGATAATGCAAAACCTATTAGTCTATCAATGTTCTAAGCTTGTAAGACCAATAGTTAAAATGTGTCCCTATTTGTCCCCCCATCATTTAGGCTTTGCGCAGATTTTTTTTCTCTAAGAGGTTGAGAGGTATGGTCCGTACATATTTACAGTAACAACCTTTCACATTTGTGTAATGTACAACTGCATATCTGTAGTCACTTTATGTCCAAAATAATAATCCCCGTATGACTGAATACAGGTAATAGTCAAATGTGAATGGGAACACCCCTCACCGTGGAGTATGGACTGTAACAACCCCACCCAAAATATGTATTGCCAACAGAATAAGCTGCTGACAGGTGCGCAAACACCTGTGTCTGTAAACACAGGTAAAAATTCATAATAGGGAGAAACTCCCTGTCCATAAGCTTCGTCTGACATTTGAACTCAGCCAGGGAAGTTACGTTCACCAGGTGGACAAGACTAAACCCAGATCACTACATGAACACCCTGACAATCAAAGTCCTGTATGTGCCAGGACTATAAGCCTTGGTGTTCTGCATATCCTTGGAGTGATTAACAATGCAGCTGGGGTCCACAGCAGTAGGCAATAGGGAATATGTAATATGTAGTACCGCATTTTTCCCAGCAGGAGAATGGATGCCTGTGTTGTAAGTGAAGCGGTGAGGCATATGTTGATGTAGCTAAGTACTATGGGTATGCATATCAATGAGGCAGAACACCAATAGAATAGTGGTTACGGCATCCGGCCAACGTGAATGCAGTCCCGGTTGACCTACAACCACAGCACATATAACTTTAAAGTGTAATGAATGTGTTCGTGCTGTAAACACATTTAAATATGTAAAGGTGAACGTGTGTTTCGAATATGTCCATAAACCGGATTACAGATATGTAACTGTTACGGTCACAATTAGGAAAGGCCACGTAAGCATAAATATTTATTAAACATATGTAACCCACAATAAGGATATCCAAGTGCACCTGAACGTGTGTAATCCGCTCACAGCATAGCAAATGAATGCTGTTTTCTCCACGTTATATATATATATATATATATATATATATATATATATATATATATATATATATATATATATATATATATATGGGTCATACCTGTTAACCCCGTAAAGTACAAAACCGGACAAAGCCATGAAAACAACTGGTACAAATAGGGACAATTCCCAGATATTGCCCTAACAAACTTAGAAAGTGGATAGAATAACAGGTGTGTCACTAGCATGGATTCTCTGAAGGGTATGAAGTGGTAACCTCAAATGCTTGTCATTATTTTCCAACGTCAGCCTTTAATGACATGCCACTAAATTACCAGATAGCCACAAGGTTATGAAAAATGGACCAAAGATAAGAGGCAAACATCTGTACATTCTGCGAAAATCTGTACAGTTGAAAGGTATGATATGGATATATATATCTGTGTATACACATATATCCACAGACTTAAACCAAAGCATAGGTTCATAGGTTCATAGGTTCATAGGTTCATACTAGGCTATCTGCCCGAGGGCATTTATAAGCCTAGCCCATAGTTTTGTGGCTTACGCCACCCCTTTAGTTTGGAGAAACTATGCCCATTATTTTGCTGTGCCTCTGTCGAGCAGTGACACTGAGGTAACCCCTGGGGTGTATCTGCGATCTCCCATCCATTGGTCAAGATTCCTCTTGAACAAGGCCAGCGAGGTGCTCTGCCTCACATAAACCGGGATTTTGTTCCACAGCATAGGGAGTCTTTGGGTGATGAATCTATCCCTCCAGCATGTCCTATTAATAACAGTGTTGAGGTTTAAGTCTCCGCCCTTGTGGCTCTGAGGGATCTAGATTTTTGAGATGAAGCATGTTCATCAAATCTGGGTTTGACATGGCCTTGTATGTCAGGCATAGGTCACCTCTGAGCAAGCGGTAAGCAACTGAATATAACTGGAGTTCTTTCAGTCGGGCAGCATAAGACAGATTTTTGAGACCCTTTATCCTTTTGGTGAGGAACTTTTGTGGCCTCTCCAGCTGCTGCAAGTGTCGGGTCAGATACATTCCAAATGGGGCATTGTACTTTCGATCATTGGTCTGATGAGTGATGAGTATAGGGAGACTATGACTTCCCTTGATCTAGATGTGAATCTCTTCATGATAAGGTGGGCAATGTAGAAGGTCTTCCTAACTACTTTAGCAATATGAGTGTCGAATGAAAGGCTACTGTCACCCTGGGTTCCCAGGTCCCTAATAACTTCTTCTGTGTTCAGGGATTGCCACCTATATGGTAGCTAGGGGTAACCTTATTTTCGAAGGGTATGACTATGCATTTCTTGGCATTTAACTTTAGGCCATGGCTCTGGCACCAGTTATCTGTTTCTGTGAGACCCTTCTGAAGGATATCTGTGTCGGATGTGTTTTCAACTACGGCCCAGTTTGCAGTCATCTGCAAACTTTGTCAGCCATAACCCTCCTGTGTTTGCTTGTACTTCAGAAAAGTAGATGCCAAACAAGAGTGGGCCCAGGACTGAGCCCTGTGGGACACCACTTGTGACAGGCTTTGAGTCTGACATGGCGCCAGCAACTCTGACCCTGTGGGTTCTGTCACTCAGCCAGTTTGCAACCCATCTTGTAATGTATGGGTTTACATTTAAGTTGATGAGTTTTTCAATGATACCCGAGTGAGGTATTGTATCAAAAGCCTTGCCAGGTCTAGGTAGGCTGTATGGACTGCCTTTCCTCGTCAATGGCCTTGGTGACTGTTTTGAAAAAGTCAACTAAGTTTAAAAGGCATGATCTGCCTTTGACAAAGCCAAACTGGGTTGGATCCAAAGTCTGCAAGTTCCCTATGTCTTTATTTATGAGATCCATTATGATCCTTTCCATGGCTTTGCAGATAAGGCTTGTCAAGCTAATGGGACGGTAATTTCCAGGGTCGGTGGAGGCACGCCTTTGTGGAGTGGGACCACAGTCGCTGTGTGCCACTCCTGGAGTGCGTATCCGGAGGTGAGACTAAGATTAAACAGCTGTCCTAACTGTGGGTTTAATTCCTCGTTGAGTTCATGGAGCACACAGCTGGGGACACCATCAGGTCCCATGGATGCTGTGTTCTTTGCCTTGGAGAGAGCAGTTCTCACCTGGGCGTTAGAGATGTTTGGGGGGCTACAATCATTTGGTATAGATATCTCTCCTTTAGGGGGGGGGAGAAGTTTGCACTGAACCTGTCAGCCAGTATGTTGGCAATGTCTGTAGGATCAATAATCTTCACATAATTTTGAACTAATTGTGAGCATATCTGGGAGTTTCCTCCTAGGTTTCTGACATAGCTAAAGAATGCCTTATGGTTGTCTTTAGAGTCCTTAGCTATTTTTTTCTCAAAATTAGCTTTGGATAATTTTATCAGAGCTCTTAGCTTTTTACTTATAGTGATCAGCGGTGTCTTACCTTTTAAGGATTTTGCTCTATCTTGTATTAGCTTTCTCCTTTTGTTGTAGAGTTTGTTTATGGCTGGGGTCCACCAGACTGGATGCTTGCCTTTGGTACAAAGAGTCTTTGTTTTGCTTGGGATTGCCTGATCCATGCAGCCCTGCAGGTGCTGGTAGAAGGCATTTGTAAGTGATTCAGTGGTTTGAGTAATGTTAACCGCTGGCTCAGGGGCCTTAAAGGAGACCACACTAGTCTTTAGAAGTGTGAAGTCGGCTTCGAGAAGTTCTTTACTGTGGTCTTTTTCTTTGGGGGTGGGGGCGGGATGAGGACCTCCAGCGAGATTAGTTTGTGATTAGATCTCACCAGTGAGGGGTATACTTCCGGCGTTGAACATTGTGCTCCCATGTTCGTGATGATGAGATCAAGTATGTTTTCTCCTCTTGTGGGGATGGTGACTAGTTGTTCCATGGCATTTGAGTTTATGAATTCCAGGAACTTTTGGGCTAGAGTGTTTGGGCTTGAGTAGTGTTCCCAGTCTATATTAGGGTAGTTGAAGTCACCTAGTATGATGGTGTTCGGAGATACATTTATCCTCCAGTGTTTTCAGGAAGGCCATATGAGGTTCCTGAGTTTGCGAGGTGGCCTGTAACATGCTACAAATTGCAGAGCAGTCTTGCCTATGGTTAATTGCACCTGGATGGTTTCCGATGCATCATGCGATGCCACCAATCTTGAGGTGTGGGTGTCCTTGATGAATATGGATACCCTCCTCCTTTCTTGGTATTGTCGGGTTTTGGGGCCGGAACGCATGATATGAGGTAAAACCTGATAGTGCTGGGGTGCTCTCAGGAGCCTTGAACCAGGTTTCTGTCACAGCACAGGCATCAATGTTCTCCATACTGAGAAGGGCCTCGAGGTGCGTGCATCTTGAGGTTGAGACTTCTGGCATTGAGCAGCATTACCCTTAGTTTTTTTTCTTTGTTTTGTTCTAGGATGGTAGGTTTAGAATTTGAGCCTTGCCTAAAAAAGGCACTATGGGAGTGGCAAGAGCCTTTGCCAAAATCCGAATCCCAGGGTGACAAGTGCAAGCCGTCCCTTGCGAAGCAGCGTGGCTTGTCCAGCATGTCATCCCAGGCAGACAGACATTGGATCCCCTTTGAATGACACCAGAGTTTAAGCCAATTGTTAAAGCTGATCATCTTATCTCTGTATTGTGGCATCATTCTTGGTGAAGGTAGGATACTGCTCAAGGTCAGGGTCATACCTGCTTGGGCTACATAATCAGAGAGCTCCTCTATGTCTCTTTTCATGTAGTCCAAGGAGGTAAGTCTCAGGTCGTTAACACCAGCGTGGACAATGATTGAGTCGTACTTGTACCTGCTGTTGAGAGACCTGAGTGCATGCGTTATGTGGCGGATTCTAGCTCCCGACAGGCAGCTTACTGTGCCTTTCTCCTTACTCAGTCTGGTGAGCGGGACATCAGTGTGTCTGACTATGGAGTCACCAATGACTAGTGTGAATTTATGAAATGAGGACTGTACAGACATATATGGACATATGTATATATGTACATATATATATATATATATATATATATATTTCTATACACACACGATGCATTAATAGATATATATACACAGCAAACATGTGTCCCTGTAGATATAACAAATGTACATAAATAGGTCACAGTATAGCTATTATGGATAGACAGACAGATATGCATGAAAGGTGAATACACTGCTGCTTTCCAAACCATTGCCCGGAAAGTACCAGTGTGACAGACCTGCAAGTTCTACACTTTAAACATGGATATAGGTGTCCTTTGCAGGACCCCAAAAATTGATCATGTATGAAGTGCAAACAAGTATCATTGATGTAAAAGAAGTCACAGCTGCAACTACAATATAGCTGTACATGCAACAGTAGCAGGTGCAAGGGTAATAACACATGGGTCGATAGAATGTATGACGCACGACCTGATATACGGAGAGTGGGGAGTGCTTAGAAGTGTCTTCATACTTTACTATCGCTCACATTAAACATGTCTAATGAGTACTGTGGAGGGGTGTCAAGTATGGGAATCATGGGTATGCAGAAATGGGCCTAGGTGTTGGCTGGCACAGATTTATTAGGTCCACCACATGGGAGTGATCAATATACCTATGTGGGTATAGCACATGCCTATATTCTCCAAAAAGGTTCAACCCATCTACTGGATATTGTGTAAACCATTGGGGAAAGACGTAAGGACTTATATCAGTGTCATGTAGGTGATTATCATGGATGGACATGCGTATGACCAAGATGGTAACCATACCTTCCAACCTTTCAGAATAAGACAGATGGACAAAGGCATAGTACATGAAATACAAATAGGGACTATATTAAATATACCCCAGACAAAGTCAGAACATTGATAGAATAATGGCGTAGTCAGGAGTATTGAATGTTATGAGGGTTAGTAATCATGAAATACAAATGTCAGTCATTATTATCTAACTTTACAGTCCATAATGCCTTGCCAGTAATTTACCAGAAAGGCACATTATTATAACAAATGTAACAAAATCATAGGTCAAACCTCAGGATGTTTACCCATAATGTGTACAGGTGAGAGGTATGAAGGTAACCCATCCTAAATAAATGTACAGAACTAGTGATACTAGGTGGACAGGTGAGAAGAAAGACGTCAGGACAAATGACAAAACATGTACAAGTCAAAAGCATGTACCTCGACAAATGTGAATGACAACGTATGCCATGTGAAGGTCAATGTGGAAGGTTAATAGACTCAAAAAAAATGTGTACCTCAGGGTGTCATGCAGTGTCACCAATACAGTGTCCAGTCCCCCATACTCGTACGTGAGCTCTGCCACTGATGGAAAGCACAAATACCGGTGAACACATAAGGTACATGATAGAATAATAAGTGTGGATAAGCACCTGTTGGCCTTTGTGAGGAATACAACCCTCTGGGTGGGTGTGTCCTGCAATAGGAATGTAATGGCATCTGGCCTGTGATGCCGCCATATATTGTGTGTATTGGTGTAAGAAAATGATATCCTGTATCAGAAACAGATACATGTCAGAGGAAACAGCATTATCCACTGCAAGATAACTCAGAAGGTATGAAAAGCGCTGCAGAAGGAAGTTCAGTATTGACCACAGGTATATGCTCACATGTCAAATGACACAGCAGTCTATATAAAGTACCTATAGCGCTGTCACCTTTACAAATGATGACAGTGGCAGCTGCTCTGTAGAAATGCCAGACGTAGCAGGTCATAACATACCCACAGCCATGCATACACCACAAATAGACATAGCACACAGCAAAGCCTAGGCCATGATACATGAAGCTTCCGGCATGTACGAGTAGAGTGAGAGTACAGCAAGGAAAGATGTTTGCCAAGCTATTCAGCAAACTCCTGTAAGGGTGTGTAAGACCGCCCATAACACGAATGTTGCACGGACAATGTTGGGATTTGCAACATACCTCATTTGTATGTGAAAGCTATGCAAATGATGTAAATATGCGATACATGAAACAGTAAGCTGTCCGTGCAAGATCAGAGTTATGTGCAGAAATGTACCCGGATGTTAGGCGATTAACGTTCTGCAAGTTGCTAACGGAGCAATGACAGCTGCAAATACAGTATGAATACAGTCGAAGAAGCATGCCAATGTCCAAATCTAAGGCCAGTGGCATTATTGTCCATTGGATATCAGTAAAACTGTAGTTGTCCTCCCCGATCTCCGGTGTGGAAGCGTAGCGCAGTGCCACAAGAACGAGCTGCGCTTCAAAACAAGTCAAATATGTATAATATACATACAAAATGTAGGTTTAGTTAGATGTTAGTAGGCCATGCAGATGAATGCCAAGCTGGAGACAACATGGCTACTGCGTACTGGTTGTTATGTGTGGAAGCGCTCTGTCAGAGATGTAACGAAGCATTTGTAGGCAATCTGATGCAAGTGAGGCTGAGGTTAGTGAATCACAATATGTCATGCCATATGGGCCAAGCCTCTACAGTGTAGTGTAGGATAAGGGGACTATTCGAGTAGAAGACAGGTGACAACATGAGTGTGTATGTATAAAACACTGTAATCTTACCGGAGCAGTGTCACATGTTTGCTGTCAGTACTCAGAGTAAGAGGCGTGTTATGATCTATCCTAGGGAAAGTCAGGAGACTGTTGGTGTATGCCATGGATACCACTGATGTTTCCTGCAAACCTGCCTACAGTGTGTCCATGCCTGTGCGCGCCATTAAGCACAAGTAAGCATGTGTGCATGCATGTCAGCCCGCGTTCACGTGTTGAAGAATGAGTAAGCTAGTGTACGAATGTTGAAGGCCGTGTAATGTCGTGTATGCCAGTGTACGCATTTGTAAGCATGTATACATGTACTACACACATCACACACGTACTGCACACTCAGACACACATGCTGCCAATACTACACACATCAGTGAAATGGCACATGGATGGAGAATACATCATCAGAATTAACAGTGCTGTAAACTATGCTACATTGATGGTCATAGCTGCAATGCATCATGCCTGCTGATATACACCTAGAAGTATATCACACTTTGTGTTAACATTCTAACATCAATACAGTGGTATAAAGCCACTGTGTGCATCAGCACCAGGTTAGTCTGATCCTGCATCAATGTTACACATCACAGGTGGTGGCACAGGTGACATCATATGCACAAGGTGTGGTGTTACATTTCCAGAGCTGCCATTGAGCCATCCAATCTACACGTAAGTATGTGTGTGTGTGTGTGTGTGTGTGTGTGTGTGTGTGTGTGTGTGTGTGTGTGTGTGTGTGTGTGTGAGGGACAATGGTTATTGCATGGCCCAATGGTGATGCAATGGGTGTGTGTATGTGATAGCCCTAGCTGTTTGTGGTAAGTGTGTGTGTCTGCATATACACAGGTACAGCATGTGTCAGCCATATACAGGAGGTTGTGGGACAGTCACAGACCGTACCTGCCAGGCTGTACAGATCACCATTACTGGCCATGGACACCCCTCCATGCATCCAACACTAACCCAGTCCTGCACCTGTCAATGTATACACATACAGTCCTGGGATCTGTACCACAACCTGTGGATAAATGTGAGTCAGTAATGTTAACCTGAGTTGCATAGTATTGTCAGTTACTACATACGGATATGAGCCATACTCACCCTCCAAAGTAATAACCACTGCTGCCTGTTGCCGTGATGTGCACATGGCCATTCAAAGATGCTGTACTAACATTGTTTCCAATGCCCCTTGTAATACCCAGCAACACAATAACCGGACACTACACAAGTATAGCCCACGATCACTACAGCACACAGTATGTGCACTATCACAGAGCCATAGCAGATGTACATACATCCAAGGTGATCACGTACAGATAATACAGCACATTCAAGAGTGATAATCTCAGCATACATATCTATATACAATATATATGTATATATATATATATATATATATATATATATATATATATGTAGATAGATACTTACACACACACACACAAACACACACACACACACACACACACACACACACACACACACACACACACACACACACACAACACATCTGGCAGGGTTGGGAGCAGAACACAGACGTAACCACTGTACCACACAACAGCATTACGCAGTTACAGAATGCGCTACCATGATTACTACATCACAGCATTGACACAGGCATACATCTAGCCTGCAGACAGCAGCATCAAAGGCAAAGACGCCGCACGGATGTTATGGAGAGTGAATACTGTAAAAGCAATGTACTGTTGTCATGCAGCTGGAAACACACACACACACACACACACACACACACACACACACACACACACTTGTCAGGGCTGGGAGTCGAACATACATCTAACTACCCTGTCACACTACAGCATGACGCATTTACAGAATGCGCTACTGACATTACTGAACACAGCAGTCCTAGAGGCATACTTCTAGGCACGTGTCATCATCCGCAAAGGCAAAGACGCCGGTAGGAAATATCTGCGGTGTGAGGTGTCTGAAAGCATGACTGAGTCCCCAGGTGGACGGGAGCATGCGCGCATGCACACACACACACACACACACACACACACACACACACTTGGCAGGGCTGGGAGTCAAACATAGACCTAACTACCCTATCACACCACAGCATGCTGCATTTACAGAACACGCTACCAACATTACTGAACACAGCAGTCCCAGAGGCATACTTCTAGGCGCATGTCATTATCCGCAAAGGCATGCAAATATCTGTGGTGTGAGGCATCTAAAAGCATGACTGAGTCCCGAGGTGGACAGGAGCATGCGCACACACACACACACACACACACACACACACACACACACACACACACACACACACACACACACACACACACACACACACACACTTGGCAGGGCTGGGAGTCGAACATACACCTAACTACCCTATTACACTAGAGCATGATGCATTTACTGAATGTGCTACCAACATTACTGAACACCGCAGTCCCAGAGGCATACTTCTAGGTGTGTGTCATCATCCGCAAAGGCAAAGACGCCGGTAGGAAATATCTGTGGTCTGAGGTGTCAGTTGCAAAGGGCCGTCCTGCATGCAGATGGAGTCTAAACAGGCAAGGGCTCAGTTTGAACTCTCCTGTGTGTCCATCCACACAACAGCATACTGGGCATGCTCACACACTTAGCAGTTGCAAAGGGCCATCTTGCATGCAGACGGAGTATTAACACGCAAGGTCTCAGTCTGGACTGTCCTGTGTGTCCATCTACACAGCAGCATACTGGGCATGCTCACACACTTAGCAGTTGCAAAGGGCCGTCTTGCATGCAGACAAAGTCTAAACATGCAAGGGCTCAGTTTGGTCTGTCCTGTGTGTCCATCTACACAACAGCGTACTGGACATGCTCACACACTTAGCAGTTGCAAAGGGCCGTCTTGCATGCAGACAGAGTCTAAACATGGAAAGGCACAGTGAGGTATAACTGTCCCCATGCACAGGGCGGACACACACATACAGTGACCAGTACACACTCAGGTGCCATCACAGCTGTCACAGGTGCAGATCACAGATGTACACACTGCAGTCTACACTGTAGCCCTCAAGACATCACCATGTCATTGGTGCAGCAATACACAGCCATACATTACCACAACACCGTGTGACACATGACCAGTGGACTGTATAGAGGTCTACAGCAACTGTGCAGAGTACACATGTACCGACAGGGTTCCAACAGGTGTTATGCATTGCAATAATACCACTATACATGACCAGGTCAGCTCAAGACATACCAGGGGCCCTGGGTCTTACACAGCTGTGACATATGAGTGTTGCTGTACACCAACGAACACACATGCTTGGATATGTCATACATGTGATTGCAGTGGATGTGTGCATGAACCACACACACAACACATATGTACATAGCATAGCCTTTGCTGTCCCCCGTGCAGAAAAGTGGCCTAAGCAATCATACGCATGCAAATGGAAGGTGGGTCCATGTCTGTTGAATGCTTACAGTACAGGAGGTAGCAATGTTGACCGAGGACACATTCCCCTCTACTAGTTGCCCATGACACCCGTGATATCATACCACAGTCCATGTGTTATGTATGTCAACACACATATCCACCAATAGCAATGCATACAAACATGGCTACAGGAGATGCATGTAGGACCAACACTCATGTACAATCTGTACTGTGCATGCAGCAACCATGCATGTGCAGTGGCTGATGTCCATAACACAGCTGTGCCTAACTACAACATGGAGTCGCAATGCAGCCCCATCATTGACACCTGTATATGGTGACATACTGACAGTACGGTTGGTTGTACATCACGTATGGAGGGATGTGTGTACATAAAGTGGTGATCCACCGGTGTAGATGGATGTGTGCCGAGGATGGCTCACAGGTGTGTCACACACCATCCTACCATGCCATGTGCAAACAGTACGCTATGTCACTGTTACTTGATGGTGATGACATAACACATACACAGCAGTCAGGTGTTACCGACTGTACGTCACATGACACCTGTAACACTTACATCCTCCCGTATGCATATAGCAGCACAATTGCCAGACATAGCATTAGTACACATAATGCGGACAATACCGCTGCATGTCTGTCAAACGTCTCATCATATGGCAGGTGTATCATTCCCAACACTGCCATGTGTGCCCACTTGTGTGACCACATATGCCACATATGGTGGGAATTACATCCCAATTGTTACACATCCCTGTACACTGTTGTAGAGATCTGTACACACTGCAGTGTGGAAAGCATGACGTCGGCAGGTGTGGTGCATCATACACATCGGCTATCCGTATACACATTTGTGGTCACCACAGTGTGTGTGTGTATGTATGTATGGCTGTCTGGTGCTTGGTGTGAGGGTATATACTACCATACAGTGAAAACAGGATCACTAACCCCTCATGGTGATGCAGTCTACTACCCTGTTGATGCCATCGGTCCCAGCCGTACTGGCTACCTGTGCAGGTTCCTTCTCTGTGTCATGTGGGTGCGAAGTACTGTGAGGGTGAAGACCACATAGGCAAGGGTCCTCACCTCAACACTATGGGGTGTGCGTTATAGTGTTGTAGACCCCGTGAATGTGGGCATGTTCCTGTAATGTGACAGGGTATTACTGCTACACAGTGTGGCCTCATGCTATCAAGTGGCCTCTAACGTCATCATTGGCCAAACCGCTGTGTACAACCCCTGCACCATGTCAACATACCTGTAATGTTTCCTGGTATGTATGTCACGCCTCTGGCAGCTGTAGCCTGTTCAACTGACCACATGCTTCAGTTGCAGTATATGTGCGGACATCTGTGTCATGTTAGACTTTCCAGCAGTCAGGCTGAGAGTATGTTTAGCATGCTGATATTGCCATACTTGCCTGTGAGTACTCCACAGTTACACATGGGGGACTGCAAACACTGCTACCTTTAGGCACATGCCTGTACACCATAGGAGGGAACCAGGGCATCATTACCAACATGCTGTTACTGTTGTAACCGAGACACATACTGTGAACATATCACAATGCATGCTGCACCTGTACTACATGGTATGTCTGGTCCATATCGACATTACACAACCGATGTCACATACATGTCTCTCAGTATTCACACACAACCAATGCAACATAGAGAACTCAGCACAGCTCCTCGTGGTATCCAGCAGAGTTCCTAGAGCAGCAGAGGACAGAAAAAGCAACTTTCCAGATTTTAAGTATTTTTTCTTGCGTTTTTCGACCATTTGTGTTATTCGACGACTGTTTCTGTCTATTTTATAGTGGTATTACATGTTTTTCCTGTTTTTATAAGCTTTAATTGTTGGTTGCACTTCTTAGTTTAAGTTGGCTTAAAAGTTAAACTATAGGCTAATACACTCAAGTGTACTAGCTTTTGATAGCATTTAATCGAAAAGTAAAGCATTTATTGTGTTTTCTGTTCTGTCTGTGAAAAAAACTTGAAAAAAAACAAAAAAATATTCTTGTTTTCCTAACTTTCCTGGCTAGTTTGTTCCAGTGATCAGATTTTGCTGATCCCCGGGCTTTGTCTTGGTTCCTGTACTTCTCCATTTTCTTTGTTTGGTCAGGGGGAAGTTTCTTTACTCACCAGTGGGAGTGGGGAGTACTGAGCTGCCTGTTTGTCCTCAGAGGAGTGGTTTAAGACAGTAACTTGTAGTTCAGTGGCCATTTTGGGTCATTTACTGCCTTTTCCAGCCCCCTGCTATAAAGCACGCTTTGGCAGGCTTTTCTGGATGTAGAGAACTCAGCACAGCTCCTCGTGGTATCCAGCAGAGTTCCTAGAGCAGCAGAGGACAGAAAAAGCAACTTTCCAGATTTTAAGTATTTTTTCTTGCATTTTTCAACCATTTGTGTTATTTGACAACTGTTTCTGTCTATTTTATAGTGGTATTACCTGTTTTTCCTGTTTTTATAAGCTTTAATTGTTGGTTGCACTTCTTAGTTTAAGTTTGCTTAAAAGTTAAACTACAGGCTAATACACTCAAGTGTACTAGCTTTTGATAGCATTTAATCGAAAAGCAAAGCATTTATTGTGTTTTCTGTTCTGTCTGTGAAAAACTTGACTTGAAAAAAAAAAATATTCTTGTTCTCCTAACTTTCCTGGCTAGTTTGTTCCAGTGATCAGATTTTGCTGATCCCTGGGCTTTGTCTTGGTTCCTGTATTTCTCCATTTTCTTTGTTTGGTCAGGGGGAAGTTTCTTTACTCACCAGTGGGAGTGGGGAGTACTGAGCTGCCTGTTTATCCTCAGAGGAGTAGTTTAAGACAGTAACTTGTAGTTCAGTGGCCATTTTGGGTCATTTCCTGCCTTTTCCAGCCCCCTGCTATAAAGCACGCTTTAGCGTGCTTTAAGTATGAAGCTGAGTTGCCACTAGAGCAGCATCGGGCAGCGCCGGTTTAACAAGGTTAAACTTTTTCTGGCTCCATAAAGTCTGTTTTTCATTTTTTCCCTTAGAACTGCTCTACTAGTAACCTAAACAGTATATCACTTGACTAAAAAGCGCAGCACTTGTTCCTAAAAGTTTTTTTTTTCTCAAAAAAAAAAAAAAAAAAAAAAAAAAAAAAAAAAAAGCTCAACACTTGTCACTTCAATATTATACAAAGTCCCTCACTTGCGAAACCCCCCAGGAGTACCCACTTCCTTACTAAGTCCTCTCTTATTCAGTCTCATACCTAACTTCTTAATTTTTCTAGCATGTTGAAGGGCCAGAAGCTGGCGTCCTCTCCTGCCCAGCTGGTGAATCTGGGAATATTGAGGCAATGTTACAATTGCCTCATGTACACAGACAAACCTCTCCTCCTCCCACATAACACAAATACTTGCGAGAGATGCAGCTATTTAGCCAAACTGGAGGCTGAGCTCTCTCAGCTCAGGACTGGCAAGACCAGACAGGAGGAGAAGGCAACTACACACACCACAAAACCAGCCTCACATAATGCTACCATACCACTGAATCAAACACATAAACACACAAAGACATACTCGGAGACTCTGAGTAAAAATTTACCTAAACAGCAGAGGCCTCCAAAGCAGACACCCAAACAACTGCTACCTCAAGACACCCCACAAGCAACACATAAACCACAAAATCAGTGTGCAAAGCAGTCTCAGCCCTTAAGGCCAAATACAACACCAAACATACTTGTCATAGGTGACTCCATAGTCAGACACACTGACGCCCCACTCACCAGGCTGAACAAGGAGAGGGTCGCAGTAAGCTGCCTATCGGGTGCTAGAATCCGCCACATAACACAAGCACTCGGGTCACTCCACGGCAAGTACAAATATGACACAGTCATTGTCCATGCTGGTGTGAACGACCTGAGACATACCTCCCTGGACTACATGAAAAGAGACATAGAGGAGCTCTCGGATTATGTAGCCCAGGCAGGTATGACCTTGACCCTGAGCAGTATTCTTCCTTCACCAAGAATGATGCCACAATATAGAGACAAGATGATCAGCTTTAACAATTGGCTTAATGTCTGGTGTCATTCAAAGGGGATCCAGTGTCTGTCTGCCTGGGATGACAAGCTTGACAAGCCATGCTGCTTCGCAAGGGATGGCTTGCACCTGTCACCCCTGGGATTCCGGATATTGGCTAAGGCTCTTGCCACCCCCATAGTGCCTTTTTTAGGCAAGGCTCAAATTCTAAACCTACCACCCTAGAAAACAAAATGGGAAGAAACTGAGGGTTATGCTGCTCAATGCCAGAAGTCTAAATCTCAAAATGCATGCACTCGAGGCCCTTCTCAGTATGGAGAACATCGATGTCTGTGCTGTAACTGAAACCAGGTTCAAGGCTCTTGAGAGCACCCCGGCACTATTAGGTTTTACCTCATATCATGCGTTCCGGCCCCAAAACCCGGACCACACCACAAAAGGAGGGGGTGTATCCATATTCATAAAGGATACCCACACCTCCAGGTTGGTGGCAACACACGAAGCTTCAGAAACCATCCAGGTGCAACTAACCATAGGCAAAACTGCTCTACAAATTGTAGCATGCTACAGGCTACCCTCTCAAACTCAGGAACCCCACACAGCCTTCTTGAAGACACTGGAGGGTATAAATGTATCTCCAAACACCATCATATTGGGTGACTTCAACTACCCGAGTATAGACTGGGAACATTACTCAAGCCCTAACTTTCTAGCCCAACGGTTCCTGGAGTTCATAAATTCAAATGCCATGAAACAGCTAGTCACTGTTCCCATGAGAGGAGAAAATATACTAGATCTCATTATCACAAACATGGGGACAAAATGCTCCACACCAGAAGTATATCCCTCATTGGTGAGATCTGATCATAAACTAATCTCACTGGAAATCCACATCCCGCCCCCACCCCAAACAAAAAAGACCACAGTGAAGAACTTCTCTAAAGCAAACTTCACACTACTCAAGACTGGTGTGGTATCCTTCAAGGCCCCTGAGCCAGTGGAAACCACAACCCAAGCTGTGGAAGCCCTTACAAATGCCTTCTATGAACACCTCCAGGACTGCATGGATCAGGCAATCCCAAATAAAACCAAGACTCTGTCCACAAAGGGCAAACGTCCAGTCTGGTGGACCCCAGCCATAAACAAACTTTACAATAAGAGGAGAAAGCTATTACATGATACAACAAAATCCATAAAAGGGAAGTCACCCCTGATCATTATTAGTAAAAAAATACGAGCACTCATAAAATCAACTAAGGCCAATTTTGAGAGAAAATTTGCCATGGATTCAAAGGACAATCATAAGGCCTTTTTCAGCTATGTTAGGAACCGGGGTGGAAACTCCCAGATATGCTCAGAATTAGTCCAAAATAATACAAAAATCACTGAACCCACAGACATTGCCAACATACTGGCAGACAGGTTCAGTGCAAACTTCACCCTCTCCCCTAAAGGAGAGATAACTATCCCAGCGGAGTGTAGTTACCCAGACATCTCAAATGCGCAGGTGAAAGCTGCTCTCTTTAAAGCTAAAAACACAGCATCAATGGGATTGGATGGTGTCCCCGGCTGTGTGCTACATGAGCTAAATGAGGAATTAAACCCGGACATAAGGCAGCTGTTTAATCTCAGCCTTACCACAGGAAACATGCCCAAAGAGTGGCGTACGGCAACTGTGGTCCCACTCCACAAAGGCGGTGCCTCTACGGACCCTGGTAATTACCGCCCCATAAGCTTAACAAGTCTAGTCTGCAAAGCTATGGAGAGGATCATAATGGAGCTCATAAACAAAGATATAGGGGACTTGCAGACATTGGACCAGACCCAGTTTGGCTTCATCAAGGGCAGATCATGCCTTTTGAACTTGGTTGACTTCTTCGAAACAGTGACCAAGGCCATTGATGAGGGAAAGGCAGTCCATACAGCCTACCTTGACCTTGCAAAGGCTTTCGACACAATACCCCACTCGGGTATTGTAGAGAAACTTACCAGCTTAAATGTAAACCCATATGTCACAAGATGGGTTGCAAACTGGCTTAAGGACAGAACCCACAGGGTTAGAGTTGCTGGCACTATGTCAGACTCCAAGCTGGTCACAAGTGGTGTCCCACAGGGCTCGGTCCCTGGCCTCCTATTGTTCGGCATCTACCTCTCAGAAGTACAGGCCAACATGGGAGGACTTTGGCTGACAAAGTTTGCAGACGACTGCAAACTGGGCGCCATAGTGGAAAGTGCATCAGACACGGATATCCTTCAGAAGGGACTCATGGAAACAGATATCTGGTGCCAGAGCCATGGCCTGAAGTTAAATGCCAAAAAATGTATAGTCATACCCTTCGGGAAAAACAAGGTAACCCCAAGCTACCATATAGGTGGCAATCCACTAAGCACAGAAGAGGTTATCAGGGACCTGGGGACCCAGGTTGACAGTGGCCTTTCTTTTGACACTCACGTTGCTAAAGTGGTTAGAAAGACCTTCTGCATTGCCCACCTGATCATGAAGGGATTCACATCCAGATCTAGTGAGGTCATTGTTCCCCTGTACTCTTCACTTATCAGACCAATGATCGAGTACAATGCCCCATTCGGGATGTATCTCACCCGACATCTGCAGCAATTGGAGAGACCCCAAAAGTTCCTCAACAAAAGGATAAAGGGACTCCAAAATCTGTCATATGCTGCCAGATTGAAGAAACTCCAGCTCTATTCAGTCGCATACTATCTGCTCAGAGGTGACATGTGCCTGACATACAAGACCATGTCCAACCCAGAATTAATGGACATGCTCCACCTCAAAAAATCCAAATCCACCAAAACCACTAGAGCAAGCAACTTAAACCTTAGCATGGATATAAATAGGACGTGCTGGAGGGATAGATTTATCACTCAGAGACTCCCTATGCTGTGGAATAAAATCCCGGTCCATGTGAGGCAGAGCACCTCGCTGGCTCTGTTCAAGAGAAATCTTGACCTGTGGATGGGAGATCGTAGGTTTACCCCGGGAATCATCTCTGTGTCACTGCTGGACAAAGGCACAACAAACTAATGGGCACAGTATTTTTTCATATAAGGGGTGGCGTAAGCCACAAAACTTTGGGCTAGGCTTATAAATGCCTTAGGGCAGATAGCCTAGTATAAACCTATGAACCTATGAACCTATGAACATACACTTCTCTCACTATGCATACACAAGTAATGTAAGATACACCTCTCACTATTCTGTTCACCCTGTGCATCAGACCATTTGAGCATATCCCTGCACTGATGGTGTGGATGACAGGGATGTGGCACAGGCTTCATCATATGCACAGAGTGATACTGTTTGCCAGGGGCATAGGCTGCACCAATGGATGACATCATGTGTGTGGGTAAGGGCCGGTGATTTGATTGGACATGTCTGTTCCTTATGCATGTGGGTGTTGTGGAGCCCTACAGTTGTGTTTGCTGTGTGCGTGTATGTGTGCACACAGTTCTGTCATTTGTGTGGCCTACACAAGGGTATAATCGACAGCTCCAGATTGTACAGACCAAGTTGTACAGCTCACTGTGTCCGGCCATGTGTCCTGTGCCTGCCAGGGGTTGCATGGGCACTAACAAGCGGAGGTACAGAATGGCTACTGTCTGACGACACAAGGCCACTGGAACCGTGTCCCCACTGGGAACATCCAGGGCCATGCCCACATTGTCTGCTGTGTCCTGGTTTGGACAGCGCAGCACCAGATGCACTGCTACTGCTACCGGCACTATGGGAGCAGCCATGTGAGGTGGCATGCTCACGTTGACCTGCACTAGGTGGTGTAGCTGGTCTACGTCCACGTGGCCTACACCTCACCCCTACCAGATGATCCAGCACAGACAGTTCACGCTCACGGATTGCCATGCCACGATCAAGGATTCTGACCATGTCACCCAGTCGCCTGTCCAGAACATCAGCAATCTGCTGTTGAGTACCTGCCAGTGCCTGGATGTTGTTGTTTAGTGTACGAATAGCAGCCCTCTTCAGCCTCTGCCCTTTTCTGTTCTGCCATTCGGCAGGTGCCGGTGCCGCCATTACAGTCTGGAACATGCGTCTGGTGATTCCAGCTGCTGCGCTATGTCCTGCAGGTGCATGTCTGCCAGAGGTCCTCCTATGAGCAGCACCAGCCACATGCCTGTGTGGCACATCTGCAGTCAGTACACTGACACCATGGTGTGGAGACACACCTTCTGTAGCCACCACATGTTCCTGTTCAATGCTAACAGATGCTGACTGTCCTTCCTCTATGGCTACTGGTGATGTGGTATGTGTTGGCAGCTGAACTGTGTGTGGGGAAGAGGGGGACATAGTTGGGATGGCAACTGTTGGCACAGATTCAGCCCCTGATAACCCTGCCTGTACCTCATGCATATGTTCATCACTGCTAGCATCTGTGGGGACACTATCAGATGGACCTCAGGAGGGTAACGCACCTACATCACCTGTGAATGCAAAGAAAGACTCTAAATTACAATAGACACAGACACAGACACACACACACACACACACACACACACACACACACACACACACACACTGACACACAGACACACACACACACACACACACACACACACACACACACACACACACACACACACACACACACACGCACACACGCACACACACGCACACACACACACACACACACACACACACACACACACACACACACTGACACACACACACGCACACACACACACACACACACACACACACACACACACACACTCACTGACACACACACACTGACACACCATGCATGTGATATGTCAGATGGCATGCAGCATCCTTGTGATACAGCTGACACCATCCACAGGGCTATGCAGACAACAGGTGTATGTGTGGTATGTGGGGTATGCGTTATGGGAAAGTGTGACAATATTGCAACCAAAACACTACGTGGCTGAAACATGTCGGATGGCACATCACAATGTGTGAACCCATTGCAGGGGCATATAACATAATGGTGATGCCTGTGGGCTGCCCATATCACTGCTCACTGTGTGGTAGTGTTTTGTGTACCACAAGTTTTGTTCCACTGTATAGTACATATGCCTCCATTGTAGAACACCTCCACCGTTGTATGCACAGCTGGACACACAATTAGCAATGACAAATACTGTGGTTTCATGTCTGTGTGTCATTTCATTTGTATATACTGCACATGGGTGACCTGTGTGGATGATGGGTGATGCGACCTGTATATCCATGTATTACCTGGCCACATGGTGAATAGATCTATGATTTGACATGCCTGATACCGATGACAGTCTCACCTGCAACAGACTCTTGTCTGTGTGGCACGCCAAAGGTACCTGTATAGGGGTGACACAGCAGTATGAACATTATCCATGACTGTATGACAGCCACAGGGTGCATTGTGCAAGTTAACACATTCGCCTGTACAATAGCATATAGTAAGCACATGTGTGCATACCATACTTCTCGACCTCTTAGAACAATAAATCTGGACAAAGCCTACTATGATGGGGACAAATAGGGAGAGCTGTGACATATTGCTCTTACGAAATTAGAAATTTGCTAGAATAATAGGTTTGCATGCACATGGTTTTTACAAAGAATGTGCAGTCATAAACAAAAATGTTTGTCATCATTTAATGACTCCATTCCTCAGCTATTTGCCAGAAAGGGACAGATATTAAGGGGAACACACCGACAATGTGAGGCAGACATCTGGACACCCTGCAAATACCTGTACAGTTCAGAGGTATGGTGCATACACAGGGTAGCATAATGTAGCATGCAGCATGTGTGTCCACATAACTTGCATATGTTGTTACATTACATGATGTACACTGACACATGCACGTACAGTATCTGTGGCCTGGTGTCACTGTCAGTGGAAGCTGTAAAGGTGACTACTGTCATGCTATGACACAGACATCATGGTCAATACATCTTATGAGGTAGACATCACTGACACCTGTACTAGCTGTACACAGGCATTTAAGATGTGCAGAGTACCACATCACCTGTACAATCGGTCTAGTAGGGCTGTAATTGGGATATACTGGCCATATGTTCAGTACTGACTTACCAGACAACTCCAGGCTCATTGGTTGGGAGACACCCACCTCCACGATGGCAGCTAGTGCTTGTGGGAGCTGTTCCGAGGGTGTCCCCAGACTGGCCAGTAGCTCCTCTGAGTGTGTAAGTGGAGGCTGTGTTGGTGGCCCACCACCTGTTCCACCTTGTTCCCTGGCGATTGCAGTGGCACGCCGTTTTGCATTACGTATCAAGTCCGTGCAGTGTCTGCGCACCTGCTGGCAGGTGTGGTTGTGGCCACCCACTTCGTTGACCCTCCTGCGAAGATCCTGCCACAGGTCATCCCGATCCTGTGCGTGCTTTGGCACATGGCTAAATAACACCTCGTAGTTCTCATGGAGGTACGGGATTAGGACATCATCCTCCTGTCGGCTGTATGCTGGTAGGCGTGTACGAGGCATTATCTGTAAGACATGATGAAGGTGACAGGTCACATTTTCAGACATGTACAGTGATACTGTTGCACATACATTTCTAGTACATCTGCACAGTTATCTTTGCAAATCATCATGACACTAACACGACTGGCATGTATGTGTCACACACATGTAACACCCGTTATGAATTGGATATCATCTCCATATATGTGTGTCACCTCATTACAGTGTTCCTACTGCATGTAACTTCTGTCTTCATGTGGGCATGTCTGTTTGCTTGCACTGGTGTTCTTACCTATCTGCACATGCCTGGCTGTATCCACGGTAATGCTGTTGACCTTGATGCTGTGTATATGTCACATATCAACACAGACACAGTCTTAATAGACTTGGGCAGTGACAATGCACCAGGTACACATGGAAACCTGTACATGCATCTGTTTTGCCATAGACATCTACACTGCACTGTACAGCTGTTCAACATACTGCCACGGATCACCTGTGTTGCCCATGTGATAGACATGGGACAATGGCTAGTCGGACGTCATTCGCAGGTAAGGATATCAGCTATAGCATGTATGGGCTGGGTTTACTAGCTGTATCTGACACCCATTACACCACCGTGAGGGGCATCAGTGACACATTGCTGATCCAGATAGTTGATACTACATCTACCATATGGCCATCACACCATGTATGGCAGGGATGATATGTGCAGCTATGTGGACAGGGCTGCATGGTATGGTGGGAGTATGTCACAGGTATGGCACAGGGATCTGTCCAGCATGTGGCCATCCTAGTCATAGGATGGTGGTTGTCCATGACATATGTCTTTCAGATCAGGTTATGGACATGTAGCATGTCCAACAGCATAGTGTGGCATATGTCTGTATGCAAGGTGGATAGCATGCTGCATACTGGAGGTGAGTATTGTGGAGGCTGGTATCGGCCAGCCACACATGGCCCCTACCCCTGGAGGGTGAAATGTGTTCCAATATTGGTCACACGGGTGCTGTGTATGCCTGTCCAATGATCTCCGTGCTCATGGATACCACCCTGTCATGTCATGGGTACCTCAGATGACTATCTAAAGGGCCAGGGAGACGTCTCCAGCTCAGGGAGGTGTACTGCACAACACCATCCCTAACACAGTGTCCATAATGTTGATCACAGCCTAAGTGGTACTTAATGGGTACAGGGATATTCCCCTAGCGGTGACATTGCTGATATCATCCACCAGAATGTGCACATATGTCACACACCTCACACACACAGCCCATTCTGTATGTTGTTCACAACACTCTGACAACTATTGCCCATAGGTCATGGCCATTCACATCCTCACATACACAGATGGCTGACATTTGTCTGTGTGGTATGGGCTACAATGCGGGTGGGGTACAACACATTAACCCTGGTTTACTGTAGATGACACTGTGTGATATGCACATGTCACTGTAGCACCTTTAGTAGTTGTGAGTCTGTCAACAGGCCACTAGTAGAACACTCCTGTGACATACAAAGGCATTTGTAGTCAAACATCCGTATTGTCTTGTACATCTGTACTGCTATCATCTACATTGATAATGGTTCATGGACTTGCAGACCATACTCGGCAGTGTTCTGATGCGGTGCCACCAATCATGACTGTCGTCAACACTTGTGGGTTGATATTATCCAACACCCTATCTGTATTGTATGGGCATGCTCGGCACTTGTTCAGAGCTTCTTGGCACCTTATGAGCTACTGCTTAGTTTAGCACCCATTCCACACCAGTCCTCACAGGTACAAAGTCTGTCCATACATTTCCAGCTTGCTTACAGTACAACAGCTGTCGTACACACATCACCCACATATCTCGTGAGACATGGTGGTTTATACGGCGTGTCCACCTGGCACGTACCACTTATATACAGGCATGTCCAAC
The DNA here is from genome assembly GCF_019279795.1 of Protopterus annectens. Classification (NCBI taxonomy): domain Eukaryota; kingdom Metazoa; phylum Chordata; order Ceratodontiformes; family Protopteridae; genus Protopterus; species Protopterus annectens. The sequence continues at coordinate 1,176,916,056 of NC_056726.1, read as the reverse complement.
TGGCACGTACCAGTGCTATTGCCTGTCAATATGATGACTATGTTGTACATCTGGCAATAGAGCTATTCTCATGTACACAGTCAATGCACACCTCCCAACATACAACAGTATAGCCTGTGGGGGATGCACATATGCAGCCCTGCTGGGGGTTATACTGTCACCAACCCTGACTGCACCTGACAGTCATGTGGGGATGTGTAACATTCGCAACACACCCCACTCATCACATAGTCCCACATTATCCCCACCACAGGCCACACATATGGAGACACCTTGTGCAGTACCCCTCCATACTCTGTGTAGGCACCAACGGCAGCCCACATCACCAAACACAACCACACCAACCTATAGCCCACAGACATGTGTGCCCATCACATGCAGCCAATAGGGTGCCATAACATACACAACACACCTGTCATATGTGACTCTGTCGGTGGTCACACTGCTGTTCCACTCAGCAGGCTACACAAGGCGATAGTCACTTACATCCTGCTGTCAGGTAACTGGTTCTGCAACATAACCTATGCACCCATGCCACACCTCAGCAGGTACGATGTGACTGTCATTTTCCATGTTTGTGTGACTGAAGTTGTATCTCAGGGCACAGACTATGTGCAATAGCCCACCAGTCTTGTAGCCCTGATGGTGTCGTCCGAGCCCTGGGGAGCATTTTGTGGTCATCCGGACCTGTTACCACTGTACAACGAGCGACTGTTTCACTCCAACAGTTGCCCATGCTTCTGCTGTCATTCCACAGGCATCAGGTATCTGTCATGTTGCATCCCTTGTGGTGTCTGTGCTGTTTACCTTGTGGCCCACTGCTGGACGCACAACTTCTACAAGTGTTAGTATGATCAGCAAGACATCACTACATAGATACCATTTCCCACTTTATGCATTGCGGACACTTTTAATTACTGCAAACCAGGCTATACATACACTGACAACTTAATACAGAACATGTTATACATACAGTTACATACCGAGTATTCTACATACCTTGATATCATACCAGTATTTCGTCTCTATCTCTCTCTTCTGTATCACTCTTTAAACTGTTTTATGGTATGAGCATACAATTTGCATATCTGGCAAGTTATCCTTATATACGTCGATACCTGAAACGTGGTTTACTGCCACCAATTGGTGTTCCTGTGTGATTAATTACATGAACTTCAGCTGTGCAGCTACTCCATTCACCAATTACGTGGCAACAATGGGGTATAATTGAATTCTCCACTTGGGCATTGGCCATTTGCCCTGCCTTCGGGGAGATGGCCTGTATTGTGTTTTGTTGTGTGTAATTGGAACTGCTATGTGTAGAGCCAAGTGTAGTTTGGAGTCATGTCCCCCGTGGATTGTGGGTGACGACTTGAGTATGTGGTTCTACATGTGGCTGTACCTGTCATCACACCCATCTGATAATGGACTATTGCAAACAACACCTGTAACTTTGCCATTTGTTCCATTATACAATGGATGCAATTTTGCATGGCGCCTTTAAATGTGTCTCTCACAAGATATGTTAACGGTTCAGCAGATGTAATTGCTTGATGTTTGTGCTGTGATTACGGTCTGTATTGCTATTGTTTCCAGTGTGGGGGATGTAGGCAGGTGTACTTAGCATATACGGTTTTGTGGGGCTTGCATTTCTACGTAGTCCATATATATGTGTGTGGGCCCCTTCCCTAATTAAAGTGCTATCACTTAGTAGACTTCTGTTACGGGATTTTACTTTGGGCCATTGTTAATTGGTTTCTATATGGCATGCAGGTGAGGTTGATACTTGCATACCTCCGGATGTACGGTGATATGTGCAGGGATATTTCTAAATGACCGCTATCCCGTGTATGTCTGTCCCAGATATTTGCAGTCATTGCAGTGGTGTTGGTGTCAGACCCTTTGTGGCATGGTTTGCCACCTTTTCATATGGCCATAGTTGGACACTTGTGGGTCACACAGTGGTGTTTACAGGCTGACATATAGCCACGGTCAGTACACAGGATAGCACATACTTTTATTCTCATTACATACCTATTGTTCTTGGACCTTGCCTACTTATCAGTTTGCATGTAACATTTCCATTTCTTACATACAGGCATGACTATTTCCTGCAACTATTGCATAATATTAGGGACATACTAATGTCCTAAACTCTCGGACAGTTGCCCTTTGTAATGTTTCATGTCAGGACACACCTGCCAGGGAGGAGCTGTCCCTCCCAATGTGTGACAGGTGTTTACCGCATGCCTACGGCTAGCTATACCTGCACCTACCGTAATCATCTACCTCCGAGTTGGCACCTACAGACACACGATGCAGACACACACACACACATTAAAGTCACATGGAAACACACATGGCACCCTAAACACACACATACACAGGCTACATCACTCACAAGCACATTTGTACACGGTACCTATGTGGAACGCACCGCCGGCAGCGGTGACTACATGTCCTTACTATCATCATATTGCTTGCGGTTCTGCTATTCCAGTACTGTGTTCTGTCAGTCTTTTAGCCTCTTAGTTACACAAGTCAGTGTGTGACACATTCCATAGTTGGCAGTATCCTATTTATTTGTACCTCCAAGGTGTTTTGAATGTCGTTGATCTATCTATATATTTGCAGATGTCAGTGACTCCTTATATATTGACATATATCACACTATTGCCTTTTCTATCTGTATTATATATGTGTAGATATATATATATATATATATATATATATATATATATATATGTATATATATATATATATATATATATATATATATATATATATATATATATTCAAATAAGGAAAAAAACCTCCACAAGGATGCTGCTGTCATAAAAGAGGTCTTTATTAAAACAAGGTTAAAATCCAGAAACCAGGTAAAAAAGATGTTAGCGCTTTCGGGTGTTACCCTTCTTCAGACAAATTGTAATCATCCTAGGACTACATTTAAAACAAATCTAGACCAATCAAAATCAATAAAAAACCCGCCTATTTTTAAGGGCGGGTTTCATAGGTACAACATCATTTAAACCCGGCCATTTATGAGCCATAAATTCAATAATCCACCTAGACTCAGCTAGTTCTGTTTGCAGTTTTATATCGCCCCCTCTCTTATTCAATGTAACATTGACAATAGCCCTGAATGTAAAAGCATGTGTAGGAAAATCACTGATATGCCTAAATAGGGCATTATGAACATCACCATTTCTAATGGCTGATAAGTGTTGTAACAGTCTCACCTTAAACATGTTATTAGTCTTGCCCACATAAAAACATGGGCAAGAACTACACTCAGCCATGTACACAACGTTCTTCGTCCTGCAAGTTGCCCTAGCTTTCAATTCTATCGTCCTGCCTGTAATGCGGTGCTTGAACAGCGTATCCCTATTGAGGTAGGGACAAGCTTTACAAGCTCCGCAGGGTGCACTACCTACTTGTTTAAAGAAAGCCCTTACAGGCATAGTGCGTTCCCTACACAAGAGGTCCTTTAAATTTTTATTTTTCCTATAGCCAAAAGTAGGGGCCGAACCTACAATATCTTTGACCTTATCATCGCTGATAAGGACATTCCAGTTGCTTTTAACTATATTAGTGATATCATGTATATTGCTACTGTAGGTGAAAGTCATTTTAAGGGGATTTCCTTCTGTCCTACCCACTTTCGCCACCGATTTACTAGAATGTAGCCATGGTTTATAGTCAGTGTCCCTTTTAGCTTTACTAATAGAAATGGTCCTATCCACCATCTGTCCCTGATACCCCCTATCATACAGGAAGCTTTTAACTTGTTAGTTTCCTTCAAAACTAGATTCATCAGTACAGATCCTCGATATTCTGCTTACCTGCCCTTAATGACTCAGGGAAGGTAAATCGGGGATGCATGCTGTCAAACGTTAACAGCGTGTTCTTCCAGCAATCTTTCCTAAACAAACCTGTGGTGAATCCAGTATCGGTTTGTGTAATTAGGACATCCAAAAAATCTATTCTGTCCCGGGAGGCAACCTTTGTGAACCTAAAAAATGAAGTGGTGGAATTGAGATATTCCACAAAGCAATCCATTGATTTATCATCCCCTGTCCACAGGATAAAGACATCATCCACATAACGTTTGTACAGCCTTACAAGTGGCCACCATTGGGGATGATTATAGATGTAGTGACCCTCCCAATGTGAGAGGACAAGGTTGGCATAGGTGTTAGCACAGGGTGTGCCCATCGCTACACCCTGTGCTTGTTGGTATAACTGGTCTGGGCCCAGAAAAACATTGTGCTCAAGTACTAAACGTAGCAAGGTGGTAATCAATTCTATCTGGGAGTGCTCAACCTCTTTGGTCTGTAGAACTTCAGCTATGGCATTAATGCCATAATCATTATGAATGACAGTAAAAAGGCTGGCCACATCCAGAGTCACCATAAGATAAGAATCATCATTAGCCCCTTTCTCTACCTCACCTAGTGCTCTCAAAAAACCACCTGTATCAGATAAAATATTATCAATACCATCCACTACAGGTCGTAGAACAGTTTCCAACCAGATCAAGGCATTTTCTGTCACCCATTTCCTGCCCGATACAATGGGTCTAATGGGTGGGTCATTCAGGGACTTGTGTATTTTGGGAAGGCCCTTGAAAACAGGGGTCACCACATCATCTATCCTGAGGAAGTTGTACAAATCCTCAGTAACAACTCCCCTTTGTAAAAGTTGTTTCAGGCATAAATGTACTCTATCTATAATAAGCTTAACCTTAAGTGGATTGATGGATAAGTAAGTTTCCCCATCAGACAGGAGAGATTTCAATTTGTCAAGATAAAAACTGGTATCCATGACCACGGTGGCCCCCCCTTTTTTATCTGCCATCTTAATAGTTATATTACTATTATTACACAAATCATACAGAGCCTGTTTTTGTATATAGGTCAAATTGTAATATTTACGTGAAAAACCACTGTGAAAGTATGCCATTAAATCTCTTTCACAGGCATTAATAAAAAGGCTCATAGAAGCAGTGAAAGTGGGAACAAAGACACTGGGTTGTCTCAAAGTAGCCCTACCAATGTTGTTGGATCCAAACATACTTCGTAGGGCTGCAGTCCTACAAAACATCATGACATCCATGATAACTTCATGAAAAACACTTTCTTTACTAGGCACAAAAGACAATCCCTTATTCAGTACATAAAGTTCATGTGGACTTAAAACATGGCTAGATATATTATAAACAATATTGTTAATATCATTAGTCAGTCCAGATACCTTTTCTTGTTCTGTGTGTCCCTGCTCTCGCTCCGAGAGCGTTTCCATGGTCCCTTCTTTTTGACCGGAACGGGCAGGTTGTTCAGAAAATTTTGTTGTAAAAACATATCCTTAGGTCTAGCCCCCAATCTCGACTCTGTTGCTGTTCCGCTCCCCTGACTGACATTCTCATGGGCCCCACTGAAAGGAAGATGGTTATCTGCTGCATTGTGCGGTCTAGATGAAGAACCATCCACCGAATGCAAAGGGCACTCGGCATTTCAGGAGTCCCAGTGGAAGCGGCCAAAAGAGAAGAAGCCGCCACTTTGGGAGTAGTCGCAGCAAGGATATGAGCATCGTCATCCGTCGATGGATCCTTCCTAGGGCTCTGACATCGCTGTGGTGTCGTTGTTCGACAGGGAGAAGGCACGGCGGCAGAGCCATGGACGTCATCCTTCGTCGACAGGCCTCGCCCCGGGCTGTAGAGTCGCTCTGATGACAAAGCCGTAGTACTGGACCCCACCGCTCTACTCAGTGGCTCAGCCGACCTGGCTGAGGCAGAGACAGTTCTCTGCGGATGTTGTGCATGCAACAAAGGCTCTGAACCTTTGTCGGTCCTCCTACGATCCAATCCAGGTCTCGCCCAAACAAAAATATTGCCACTAGCAAAATCGTCGTAATCTCTCTTGAGTTTAGTCATTTTAGTGTTTCTTAACTTATTCTCATTTTCAGACATAGATTGATAAGTCTCTTTCAAACGTTTGGAGTGGGTGGGTCCTACAAAATCTGTCTCCAGTTGAAGGCACATTCTCTTAACCTCTTCCTTCAGCGAGGCTATCTCTGTAGAGAAGAAGCTGTTGAGGAGCTCCATGTACTGGAAACTCGTTCTATTATTAATCATTTGCCATTTTGCCAACAACTCAGGGTAGCGACTCCCCTGGGTAGGCATACATAGTACCCTCATCCCACGGGGGACTATGCCATATTGCAGGCAGGCTTGAAAATGGAAAGTCTGCCATTGTAATCTTTGCAATTTAGCCACTTTAAAATTATAATCTCTCAGCAGTGTATCAAAATTCTGGTCCACCATGGCAGGGGCTGAAACTGTCGAACCCACATAGTCTGGTATATGGAAACCCATATGTAGCAAAGGGTTATCCATGGTGATAAAACGCTCTATATTAGTTCCTTTGTCATTCATATCAAATTGTACACTGTCAGTGTTATCAGAAGACAGACTTACTTGAGCAGGCATATCCACAGCAGCTCAGCACCAGATAAGCACAAAACAAATCCAAGAAAAATCCAAAATGCTTGGTGCTGACAAGATCCAAACAGGAGGTAAATAGTCAGGACATTCAAATAAGGAAAAAACCTCCACAAGGATGCTGCTGTTATAAAAGAGGTCTTTATTAAAACAAGGTTAAAATCCAGAAACCAGGTAAAAAAGATGTTAGCGCTTTCGGGTGTTACCCTTCTTCAGACAATTTGTAATTATCCTAGGACTACATTTAAAACAAATCTGGACCAATCAAAATCAATAAAAAACCCACCTATTTTTAAGGGTGGGTTTCATAGGTACAACATCATTTAGACCCGGCCATTTATGAGCCATAAATTCAATAATCCACCTAGACTCAGCTAGTTCTGTTTGCAGTTTTATATCGCCCCCTCTCTTATTCAATGTAACATTGACAATAGACCTGAATGTAAAAGCATGTGTAGGAAAATCACTGATATGCCTAAATAGTGCATTATGAACATCACCATTTCTAATGGCTGATAAGTGTTGTAACAGTCTCACCTTAAACATGTTATTAGTCTTGCCCACATAAAAACATGGGCAAGAACTACACTCAGCCATGTACACAACGTTCTTCGTCCTGCAAGTTGCCCTAGCTTTCAATTCTATCGTCCTGCCTGTAATGCGGTGCTTGAACAGCGTATCCCTATTGAGGTAGGGACAAGCTTTACAAGCTCCGCAGGGTGCACTACCTACTTGTTTAAAGGAAGCCCTTACAGGCATAGTGCGTTCCCTACACAAAAGGTCCTTTAAATTTTTATTTTTCCTATAGCCAAAAGTAGGGGCCGAACCTACAATATCTTTGACCTTATCATCTAGACCGCATAATGCAGCAGACAACCATCTTCCTTACAGTGGGGCCCATGAGAATGTCAGTCAGGGGAGCGGAACAGCAACAGCGTCGAGACTGGGGGCTAGACCTAAGGATATGTTTCTACAACAAAATTTTCTGCACAACCTGCCCGTTCCGGTCAAAAAGAAGGGACCATGGAAACGCTCTCGGAGCGAGAGCAGGGACACACAGAACAAGAAAAGGTATCTGGACTGACTAATGATATTAACAATATTGTTTATAATATATCTAGCCATGTTTTAAGTCCACATGAACTTTATGTACTGAATAAGGGATTGTCTTTTGTGCCTAGCAAAGAAAGTGTTTTTCATGAAGTTATCATGGATGTCATGATGTTTTGTAGGACTGCAGCCCTACGAAGTATGTTTGGTTCCAACAACATTGGTAGGGCTACTTTGAGACAACCCAGTGTCTTTGTTCCCACTTTCACTGCTTCTATGAGCCTTTTTATTAATGCCTGTGAAAGAGATTTAATGGCATACTTTCACAGTGGTTTTTCACATAAATATTACAATTTGACCTATATACAAAAACAGGCTCTGTATGATTTGTGTAATAATAGTAATATAACTATTAAGATGGCAGATAAAGGGGGGGCCACCGTGGTCATGGATACCAGTTTTTATCTTGATAAATTGAAATCTCTCCTGTCTGATGGGGAAACTTACTTATCCATCAATCCACTTAAGGTTAAGCTTATTATAGATAGAGTACATTTATGCCTGAAACAACTTTTACAAAGGGGAGTTGTTACTGAGGATTTGTACAACTTCCTCAGGATAGATGATGTGGTGACCCCTGTTTTCAAGGGCCTTCCCAAAATACACAAGTCCCTGAATGACCCACCCATTAGACCCATTGTATCGGGCAGGAAATGGGTGACAGAAAATGCCTTGATCTGGTTGGAAACTGTTCTACGACCTGTAGTGGATGGTATTGATAATATTTTATCTGATACAGGTGGTTTTTTGAGAGCACTAGGTGAGGTAGAGAAAGGGGCTAATGATGATTCTTATCTTATGGTGACTCTGGATGTGGCCAGCCTTTTTACTGTCATTCATAATGATTATGGCATTAATGCCATAGCTGAAGTTCTACAGACCAAAGAGGTTGAGCACTCCCAGATAGAATTGATTACCACCTTGCTACGTTTAGCACTTGAGCATAATGTTTTTCTGGGCCCAGACCAGTTATACCAACAAGCACAGGGTGTAGCGATGGGCACACCCTGTGCTAACACCTATGCCAACCTTGTCCTCTCACATTGGGAGGGTCACTACATCTATAATCATCCCCAATGGTGGCCACTTGTAAGGCTGTACAAACGTTATGTGGATGATGTCTTTATCCTGTGGACAGGGGATGATAAATCAATGGATTGCTTTGTGGAATATCTCAATTCCACCACTTCATTTTTTAGGTTCACAAAGGTTGCCTCCCGGGACAGAATAGATTTTTTGGATGTCCTAATTACACAAACCGATACTGGATTCACCACAGGTTTGTTTAGGAAAGATTGCTGGAAGAACACGCTTTTAACGTTTGACAGCATGCATCCCCGATTTACCTTCCCTGGAGTCATTAAGGGACAGGTAAGCAGAATATCGAGGATCTGTACTGATGAATCTAGTTTTGAAGGGGAAACTAACAAGTTAAAAAGCTTCCTGCATGATAGGGGGTATCAGGGACAGATGGTGGATAGGACCATTTCTATTAGTAAAGCTAAAAGGGACACTGACTATAAACCATGGCTACATTCTAGTAAATCGGTGGCGAAAGTGGGTAGGACAGAAGGAAATCCCCTTAAAATGACTTTCACCTACAGTAGCAATATACATGATATCACCAACATAGTTAAAAGCAACTGGAATGTCCTTATCAGCGATGATAAGGTCAAAGATATTGTAGGTTCGGCCCCTATTTTTGGCTATAGGAAAAATAAAAATTTAAAGGACCTCTTGTGTAGGGAACGCACTATGCCTGTAAGGGCTTTCTTTAAACAAGTAGGTAGTGCACCCTGTGGAGCTTGTAAAGCTTGTCCCTACCTCAATAGGGATACGCTGTTCAAGCACCGCATTACAGGCAGGACGATAGAATTGAAAGCTAGGGCAACTTGCAGGACGAAGAACGTTGTGTACATGGCTGAGTGTAGTTCTTGCCCATGTTTTTATGTGGGCAAGACTAATAACATGTTTAAGGTGAGACTGTTACAACACTTATCAGCCATTAGAAATGGTGATGTTCATAATGCCCTATTTAGGCATATCAGTGATTTTCCTACACATGCTTTTACATTCAGGGCTATTGTCAATGTTACATTGAATAAGAGAGGGGGCGATATAAAACTGCAAACAGAACTAGCTGAGTCTAGGTGGATTATTGAATTTATGGCTCATAAATGGCCGGGTTTAAATGATGTTGTACCTATGAAACCCGCCCTTAAAAATAGGCGGGTTTTTTATTGATTTTGATTGGTCTAGATTTGTTTTAAATGTAGTCCTAGGATGATTACAATTTGTCTGAAGAAGGGTAACACCCGAAAGCGTTAACATCTTTTTTACCTGGTTTCTGGATTTTAACCTTGTTTTAATAAAGACCTCTTTTATGACAGCAGCATCCTTGTGGAGGTTTTTTTCCTTATTTGAATGTCCTGACTGTTTACCTCTTGTTTGGATCCTGTCAGCACCAAGCATTTTGGATTTTTCATATATATATATATATATATATATATATATATATATATATATATATATATATATATATATATACATATCTCTGACAGGGGTGGTGACAGGCATGCTACACCTTTCATTGTGTGTTTGTCGGTGTATACTGTGTTTCCTGGACTCCGCACTTTTGTGTCTGTACCTTCACATTACACACCTGCCATAGGTTAGGATTACCACCCGTCCCACTTTGCGAGGACAGTCCCTCTTTGTGCAGTTGTGTCCTGCAAAATTTTTGTGAACATAGCAAATGTCCTGCGACTTTGGGACAAACATATTCCCTATAGTTTATGTAATAGTTGCATACAACACTTATTCTGTATCTGACCCACCTACATGTTACAGGACATGGAACACGTACCTACGACCATTACTAGAATAAGCTTTTTATCTATGCAAAACACTGATGTTCTGGTTTTCCTACTGGCCGGGTGTATGTGTCAGCCTGCAGACATCTGGCGTATGTCCCACATTGGTCATTTAAATGTGGCAACCCTACCGTATGTACATCTTGGCTAGCAATAGTGTTGGGTGATTGTATACATGATTGCCTGTTCCACTCCTGGCAGTGGCCGTTTTACCCTTCAGAGCAGGCGCTATTTGTTCAGGGGTGACTAATGCTGGTTTCACCTGTTTTGTACATCATTGACCGTGATCTGCGCAGTGGTCGGTGAAGCTTAGCCCTGTTTCCCGCATATCCATATAGTCATATTTAAACATCGCTTACCAGCTGTGGGCAATGCATATTCCCGCTAACATGTGCTACACATATTTTGATGACCTGCATCCGGAATGCATTACCTGTGCCATCGGGATTACGTTACATCCCTTGCAGGATGTGGGACTGAGAATATGCATGATGGTCACTGCATATACCACTTGGACATCTGGGGTTTGTACACGTATTATGTCATTTTGTATGTGAAGTACACTACAGCAGTTACTCCACACTGCACTCACATGGATAACTCCATTAGTTTACATATTGATGAGTCCAGTTAATGGTATGTCCATGTGATGTTAACTGGATGTACTCCGGCATTGGGTATGTATATCACAATGAGCAAATCCCGATAATGTGCTACACCTTCATACGACTGTGGGTGCAGCATGCTGGGGTGATGAATACCTGTCATGGGTACATCCCCTGCCTTGACACAACATCCATGATTACATTCTGTGGAGCCCCTCATTGACACAGCGAGGAATCCGTGCTGAGTGTGTGTAGGACAGTGGTTACACACATGTGCTCCCGCAATTGCCTCTGCTCCAGTAAGCAACAGTTGCTTACTCGATGTTGTGGCGATGGGATACACTGTTTGCCCCATTTAGTGTTTTGCCTCAGACAATCGGGCGTGTACCTACCGATGTACCTGAGAACCTATACACACAGCACCAACAGATACTGATAGGCGCATCTACTGTTCAGGTGTTGACATTCCGTGTTCCAAAGGCTGCTGCGTGTACAATGTTTGAGGGCTGCCTATGTAGGATTCCACAGTGGGCCACCTATACATCACAATTTACAGGTGGTCGTGTTTGTGTGCCATCCATTTTACTGTGTGTGCAGGTGGAGAGGGGTGTTAGTCCATGGGAGCCTACACTGTCAGGGTATGTGCTATACGTTCCCTCTTTGCCAAGGCATAGGCATATTAGGCACGCCTCCGTCTGCCTACTGGGGCTGGCACAGTGTGTCCATGGTCTGGATCCCTCTGTGCCTGTGTTGGCCTTGGCAATTGTGGTGGACTGTGAGGCCTTCCCCCATTTTGACCCTGCTGCAGCTGTTTCGCAGGATCATATTATGTAGCATGGCACATGCTATGAAAATGTGGGCACACATGCCTGGAGAGTACTGCAAGGCTCCACCAGATGTGACCAAGCACTGGAACCATGATTTCAGCATCCCGAACACACGCTCTATGATGATTCTGGTTTGTGCATGTGCGTCATTACGGCGTTCTTGCATTGGTGTGTGTGCATTTCTGATGGTGGTCATCATCCATGGCTCCAGTGCATAGCCAGCATCTCCCACAAGGTGGCCTTGTGGGATGTCCCCCCTGACAAATACCTGATACAGCTGTGAGGCATGCCAGATATAGGAGTCATGGTAGCTTCCAGGGCTGCCAGCATACACATCTATGATAATGCCCTGGGCATTGCACATGACCTGGAAGTTGATAGAGTGGAATCCCTTACGGTTTATGTAGCGCCTACCATACTCACTGGGTGGTGACTTGATATGTATGTGCATGCAGTCTATCGCACCCAGTACCTCCGGGTAGTTTGCCACACAGTGGAAGTGACGCATATTGCTGGCCAACTCCTCCTGAGTTCGGGGGAAGTATATCTGCTCATTGGCATGTGGTAACATGGCATCCAGGAACTGGTGTAGTACCCTGAATGCCGATGCCTGTGAGATCCCCATTATATCTCCAGTTGGCCTTTGAAAGGTACCTGTGGCTAGTATTCACAAGCTCACACATACCTTTTTGTCCACTGGGATGGGTTCCCCTCTGTTGTTTCTGGTTCTCAGGCGTAGCCGGCACAGCTCTACTATTTGCTGTAAGATGTCCCTGTCCACCCTGTAACGCTCTACTATCTCCAGATCATGTAGCCCCTGGTAGGTTACCCTTGGTCTGAACACTCTTCTCCTCCTCCGAGGCCTACGGTGGTTGTCAGCATCATTCTCCACAACACCGTTGGTCTGTAACACATGCTGATGAATCACAGTTATGGCAGCTCCCAACATGTACATTTTAAAAGTTCCCCATCTGTTTACACCTATGGTGCAGTGTCTGGGAATACACAGGTGTGTGTTGGGTGCTTTCACACTTTATACTATTTTGCTGTGAACACTGATGATCTCATAGGGTGTGTATGTACGATCGTGGCTACAGGGTGTCTTCTGTGTTTTATTACCAGAACCACTATTGTGCTGCCTTTGGTGTTGCATTACATTTGGCTGCCGTGAATTACCTCCTGCCCTTCCCTTTACATTTGTGCACGTTACACCTACCATTTGCTGGCATGCATCAAGCAGCCTGCTTTCATATGTACTTTCCTAGACCTGGCTTATCTCGCGTAATGTGTTCTATTGCCGGTCTACTGTGGGTTTGCTTTTCTCTGCTATGACAGTTCTCCTATCTTTGCATTCCAGGTCCTACCCTCCTTTCTTTGCAATCCTATGCCTTCCCTATCCTGTTTTGCAGGTTTCTGCATGCAGGCTTGTCTACTGCCATCAATTGGCCGCCATGAGTTGATTGGTGTTAATTGCTCAATAGTACGCCAATTACCCTACTTTGGCATTTCCTTCTTTTCTTCCCCTGACCTTCCTGTTTGTGCTATTGTTCGCGGCGTGTGCATCTGCTTACCGGGTTTCAGGCATGTTTTCATCCCCGTACACATGCGCTGTTGGGCACCATGTGTGCTCTCAGCTAAACGATTCTATACCTTCCTCCCCACCCCTGTCCTGCAGCTTTGCTTAGCAATGGCCAGGCCAGATTTGCATTGCTCCAATGTGCTTACTGATACGGTGGCACACCCCTCTGCTGATGTCATGTATCACCTCTGAAACACTCCTCGGTGTTATAGCGCTGTGCCATCTGGTGCATCCTTCATCTGGCGGGACGTTTGCGATTCAGTATTACCTGCCTCATTTTCATGGCATTGACTACTAATTCATAGTTACAGCACCAAACACTGTTGAGGGCCCTTAGCAACCCTTGTGCCTTGCTTGTGGTGTACCATGCCTACCATTGCGTATTATGGTGAAATCCTGATTTGTCTTACATTGCGATTTTATGACATTTGTATATATTTTCTTTGTATTCCTGTTTGCGCAGACATGCCCTGCAGTTGTACTGTACGTTACTGTGGACATGACATTAAATGTTGTTTTTTAGGTGTTGTGCATCTTTTCTTGTGCCATTGGCTGTGTATTTAGCCATTGGCATATGTTAACTTTGCAATACATGAGTCTGGTCCACTTCCATAGCTCCGATGTTCTGTTTGGGAAAATATAAACCGTGTTTTTTGGTTTACATTTTCATGGGCTTGCGCTACGCGTGCACCACTTCATGAATCGCTGTATGCCTTCATTAGCATGGTGAGACACTGCGCATGGGGTGATTTGCATACCTATGCCGTGGGCTGCGTAGATCTGGCATACGCCAGTAGTGCACATGGAATTGGTTCATACCTGAATCGCTCGGTGGACATATTTGGCATTATCCCACATACGCTACACCTGCGCCTGGCGCAAGCTTCATGAATCTGGGGGAAGGCCATAAATAGAAGATGGACAAAGAGACAGAAACAGGAACATTTGTTAAATATTTTTTCATCTTACATCATGATAAACTGGATAGAATAACAGGTTTTGCATTAGCAGGAAAAATCTGAAGGGGGTAAGTGTTAAAATCAAATGTCTGTCATTATTTCCTAAGTTCAATCTTTAATCTCCATTTAATTGGATGCAAAGCAAACACGTTTATGGAACATGTACAACAATATGATGCAAAAGTATGGACATTCTGCAAACAGTAATTTAATTTTTCAGCTCTTGGTGAGCACGCCATCAGGGACATCTGTATAAGGAACATCTGGCTTCCAAAATTCTCTCTTGCCCCACTCCCCTTTTTCCTTTTCACCAGCTCTCTCCTTCTTACAACTAACAACTGCACTTTACTCAGTGATGTCCATGTATCTGTGCAACCAAACGGTAAATAAGCACAGTGAACTAATCCATACTGGCTGTAGCGTCCATTTAGCACTCCTCTCTCTTTGTTTCTAGACAATTGTCTGACCCACATCTGAATAGCTTACACCAACATTGATGAATCATATCCATAACTGGTGTACAAACTGAAAATACCACTATTACAGATTTCCTCCTTTGGATAAATACCCAGTAATATTGCAAATAACTTAATTACCTTCCCTGTTACTTAGTGAATGATTAATTGCCTGGTTTTGTCTGACCCACATCTGAATAGCTTATACCAATATTGGTTAATCATATCCATAATGGGTGTACAAGCTGGAAATACCAATATTACAGATTTCCTCCTTTGGATAAATACCCTATAACATTGAAAATAACTTAATTACCTTCCATGTTACTTAGTGAAAGATTGATTAATTGACTGGTTTGGTAGAGATTAAGTCCCCCTAGAGGTTCAGCTCAGCCTGCTTTGTTCACCTTCGCTATGTTCTGGCTCACTTTGCTCCCCTATCTGATGCTCATTCCCACCCAACCCCCAACTCATTACATTTATAGTTAACAAAAATTGCTACACCCACCTACTCACCTCCTGCTCCAACCTTCTGCAACAAATGACACTCTCCTCTTTTGACTCCACACCTCCTTCCATCAATCACTCTAAGCCCACATCACTACTCCTCCCGCCTATTCTTAACCTATCACTTTGGAATCTCTTCTTTACACTCTAACTGCAATCTAAACTTAACTTCCATTCTCCTCCATAGAACTGCTCTTTAACCCACCTTCTAACTCTGACTCCTCCCGGCTTTTAGCCACTATATTCCTACACACTCTACCACCACACCCCTACCCAACATCTCTTTACCCCTCTCTATATATCTTTCACCGCTTAACCTCTCCCTCTCAATACTACACTCCCTGCTCTTAATACTTTCTCCTCACCAAACTATCCAACCTCACCCTCTCTCTCTCAGCCATCTCCTGGTTCTCCAGCTACCTCTCCAAATGGCAACAATCAGTAAAATGGCTCTCCACTCTGTCTCCTTTACTCCACATCCAAATGGACATCCCTTAAGGATTTATCCTTGGATCCTTGCTCTTCAGCATCTTCACGAACCACCTCTCTTCATTCTGTCTTATTCTGTCTTCACCCTGCCCTAATACAATAAACAGATGACTCTACCATCATCTCTATTGCTGACACCCTCTCTGATTTGCACACCCTCACCCAAAATTCCTTCAACTCCATCAAACAATTGCTCACTAACAGCTGACTTATTCTCAGTCCCAAAATGACCGAACTTCTACTATTCCTCCCCAAATCTATCTACCTAAACAAATATACTTTCTTTCTCTCTTCATCTAACAACACTGCTATCGATGTAGAACCCCAAACAAAACTGCTAGGTGTCATCATTGATGACCAACTTAAGTTTCACTTCCATGTCCATCACTGCATCAGGAAAACCCACCATAAACTTGGACTGCTATATAGAAATAAAAAAAAAAGTTCCTTATGAAAGACTCAAAAGCCTCACTAGCCCATGTGTATCTTCTCTCAATCTCCTCTATGGCTCACAAATCTTTATTAACCAACAGACCTTTCTATGAGCCAAACTGGAAAGCACTAATAACAAAATTGCATGGTTTGCCACCAATCAGCCCCTAAACTCACATCACTGTATTGCACTCTCTGCCCTAAACTGGCTTCAGTTCCCTCAACAACTTCAACTCTCTTGACTTTCTACCATTCATTCCATTCTCTACACACCCAGCACCTGCCCCAGCATCTCCTCTCTGGCCACCTTTTATACTCCAGCTAGAGCACTCAGGAGTTGCAACCAACAATACCTGGAAATTTTTAAGCCCAAAAATAGCTATGGCCAAAATCTATAAAATTACTCCCCTGCCCAAAACTGGAACAAGCTTCCCCTTAACATCAGAAAAATAACAACTACACATGAATTCAAAAAGGCCCTCAAACAATATCTACTCAATACCTCAACTTGTAACTGTAACTCCTAGTCAATCTCAGAAAAAGCTATCATTGTCAACCTACACTCTACTGATGCTGTACATTGTCATTTGCTTGTCAGTTTGTCAGATACTTGCTCTCTACTTAGTAACTTGTAAATAACTCTCTTTACAATTTGTTTTTGTCAACTCGATATTGATATTGTGTAAAATCTGTATTACTGATCCACTATTTCAAGCAATTATTCTGTAACGTAGCTAGTCTCAGTCATACAGAATACTACGCTTTACAACTTACAACAAGCATATACTATTTCACTTGCTGTATTTTATTAATTTTTATGTACTCTTTTATTATTGATTGTCTGTTATTAATTAATCATGCCATTGTGGAGCTTTTCTCTCCAGTCTTTGCTGGAAAAGGGCTTTTGCTCAGTTGAACACTTCCAGTCAAAAAATGTCAACTAAATAAATAAACAAATAAATAAATAGCCTCTGTACATTTGAAAGCTATGGTTAGGCATACTAAATAAAATATTTGCAACTTATCAGCAAGGCTAGATAGACTGCATTATAAATACAGGGAAGTGTTTTGTATTGAAAAAGGCCACACACATAACTTGTAGGAATGAACATGGGGAAGTGGACAGATGAGGCATGTTAATGTACAGGAGATGAGGCATGTTAACACACAGCAGATGAGGCATGCTAACACACAGCAGATAAGGCATGTTAACGCACAACGGATGAGGCTTGTTAACGTACAGCAGATGAGGCATGTTAACATACAACAGATGAGGCATGTTAACGTACAGCAGATGAGGCATGTTAACGTACAGCAGATGAGGCATGTTAATGTACAGGAGATGAGATGTTAATGTACAGCAGATGAGGCATGTTGACGTACAACAGATGAGGCATGTTAACGTACAGCAGATGAGGCATGTTAATGTACAGCAGATGAGGCATGTTAACGTACAGGAGATGAGACATGTTAACGTACAGCAGATGAGGCATGTTAACGTACAGCAGATGAGGCATGTTAAAGTACAACAGATGAGGCATGTTAACGTACAGCAGATGAGATATGTTAACGTACAGCAGATGAGGCATGTTAACGTACAGCAGATGAGGCATGTTAATGTACAGCAGATGAGGCATGTTAACATACAGCAGATGATGCATGTTAACGTACAACAGATGAGGCATATTAACATACAGCAGATGAGGCATGTTAACATACAACAGATGAGGCATGTTAATGTACAGCAGATGAGGCATGTTAATGTACAGCAGATGAGGCATGTTAACATACAACAGATGAGGCATGTTAATGTACAGCAGATGAGGCATGTTAACATACAGCAGATGAGGCATATTAATGTACAGGAGATGAGGCATGTTAACGTACAACAGATGAGGCATGTTAACGTACAGCAGATGAGGCATGTTAACATACAACAGATGAGGCATGTTAATGTACAGCAGATGAGGCATGTTAACGTACAGCAGATGAGGCATATTAATGTACAGGAGATGAGGCATGTTAACGTACAACAGATGAGGGCATATCAATTTACGTACTCTGCAAAGGCAAGTCAGTTGTCCCAACAACTGAGAGAAAAATGTTAATGAGAAAAAGCAGCAACAATAAAACACACTAAGTGCTTTTACCCCTTTAATTCCTGGAGCTTCAACACAAGACATTTGTAGCTGGAACACAAGTGACATATCTACATGATATAGTACTTAATGCTGTGTATACCTCCTAAGTGGGTATAGTCATGACATCAGACAGTAATTGAATATCATTTGACTGTCACACAAGGTGACATATCAATGAAGAGGAATCTTTGTGACATAAGCATCCTGACATGAACTATGGTGAGGCCTCTATAACAAGGACTATATATAC
This sequence comes from Protopterus annectens, assembly GCF_019279795.1. Classification (NCBI taxonomy): domain Eukaryota; kingdom Metazoa; phylum Chordata; order Ceratodontiformes; family Protopteridae; genus Protopterus; species Protopterus annectens. The sequence goes on along the minus strand of NC_056726.1, from coordinate 1,176,897,327 downwards.
CATACTGTGCAAAATGAGTTGCATGATGCCATGTCATGTCAGCATAGGCCTCAACCAAGTGGACACATATGAACAGGGTCATGGACAATAGTGGACAGCAGCACATGTGATTGTGGATAATATCAGCATACTGACAGCATTAATCCATGTCAGTGACATAACATCTGTGATTGTGACTCACTATACATGGATCTGCAAGAACACAATTGTCCAACTGTCATGTTTTATCAGGAAGCTATGAGGGGAATCAAGCACAGCTCCCTCACAAAGCAAACATCTGGATGAGGTGTATGGAGGGACACTGGGACACCTTTATTGGAAACTAGAAGCAAACCTGGCTAGTTGACAGGTGCGCATGCCATATGTACACCTTAATCCATAGTGTCACAAATGTAGCCCATGTCATCAACGTTGTCACTCTTCTATGTATTTACTGTGTCTCACAGGAACACGTATTGCACATGCATCTTGTATAACAGCTATAAGGGTGTTCTGCACCATCAACTTCTAATGGTTATGCAGAAAAAAATAATACTTAGGTATGGCTGATAAGATGTGTGGGAGCTCACTGTGCCAAATGTGGTACACTTCAGTAGCTCATCCGTGGAAGGTATGTTGTGAGGTACATGAAAAAGGCTACATTGCACTCAATTGGTGTGAGGACAGCAGAGAACTATGGAAGTATAATGCCCCTTGATGTGGATATCACACGCACACTCAGGAGTTGTGCTACATGCAGTGGAGCAGTCACCACTATGCTGGTGGACATCCCTCATACCATCTACCTGAGTACACAGTTCATGTACCACATGCTGTGCTCATATGGGTGTGCTGTCCACATTATTATTAGCTGGTGTAGTTGGTTTTATAACCGAACTAATCCCTCCATGAATTTTGATCATTTACTGTGTCTCCACAGCTGTGGCAGCAATCATTTGTGTGTGTTGATACTGCATGTATTATACCAATACCACACTTGGATTCAATAATTGTCCACACTTTCCAGTCATCCTCAATGAGAGTTGCAGAAAGGATGTATAAGCCAGTACTGATGTGTAGAACTTACAATAAGAAGAGGAAAGGGCCTAGCACAGAGTCCCATGTTACAGAGATCCTCACTGGACTCTACATGTATGTCACTTCACACACTTCGGCATATTTGTTTATCACATATATGATCAAGTGGTTTACCCACATGGCAACATAGGTGTTTATGGGCACTGGAGTCAGTTTCTCAGCAATACCTGACTGGATTTGCATTGTATGTTTTGCATAGGTCAAGTTATGTAGGATGATAGTGATGTCATCATACATGCCCTTGTTCACCATCTTCTAGACATTGAACAGATGTAATGGACATGATGTAGCCTGAACCAATCAAACATGGTTTTGGTAGTTAGTCTGGATATTATCTGTGTCCTTGAAGAGATGGTCCATGAAGACTCATCACATCCATGTGGAAATGCATTTCAAAAGTGATATTTGTATATATAGACACTCATGTTGTCTGCTGTCAGGTTTGAAGCCCTACATTTGTAGGTAAAGTAGCTTGCAAACATGAGTTAATGGTACTGCCACAGGACAGGTCACTCAGGAGTACTGTCAGAGTGCTTGCTATACAGATTCTAACCATCAGTGTATGCTGCAACAAGATGTTAGTTTGAGGATCTGACATAGCTGTGGACTCCCGTTTAGAACGCCAATCTATGTACCTACAAAGCACAGTATTTAACACAGCTGAAAATAAAATATCGATAAAACACTGGAAAAGAGAACAGCTCCAAAAGATTAAAGTAATTTAATATAATGCAAGTTAAAAACTTTCGCCAAACAAGGCTTCCTCAAGCAAAATGAAATGATAAAGAAAACAGCAGTACTTAAGTAATTTTCAAACAGATCACATGGTAAACAATTATCTACAAAAAATCAATTAACTGATACAATCAGACTCATTTATGTAATTCCCTTAATAGAGGTTTTAAAGAGACACAGCCATTAAGTCCTGGTGGTATATGTGCCTTTAGGTGAAGTATCCAGTAATATTCATCAAATTCAGTACAATATACAATAGTACTTCCTTGCAGAGGTTCATATAAAACATTTAATATTAAAAATTTAAAATCATGTTGAAAACCTTTGTCTAATATATGTTTATATTGTGCATCTGTTACAACATGCATGTCTTTTTATTTTTGAAATATGGTTACCAATGCATTCTTTCACTTTCTTATTGTTTTTTCGAACATAATATGCTTGGCATTGATTACACTAAGCAAAGTAGACTAATGTCTTTGGATCACAATTTCCATACACTTTAATCTCATGTTCAGACCCAGTTACAGGATGGGTAAATGATTTACCAGTATAAATAAATTTGCAGTAAATGCACCTACCATGCATATAGGTACCTTTCTTCGCTGTCTTAGGTGGAAAGTTAATACATGGCTGCTCTTTATAACAAAGCAACTGCTTCAAATTGTTACAAAATTAAGTTGTGAGGGTACAAAAGAATTAAGTTCAGGAACATCATGTAAAATATGACAATATTTTGATATGATTTGCTTAAAGTTGTTAGTATTTCTATTAAAAGTTAGAGGACACCTAGATGCATTTTTAGAATGTATAATTTTTTTATTTCTTAGGTTTATAAGATGAAAAAGTAGGTTTAGCCAGAGTTAAACTGCTGCTTAATATTATCACATATTGTTTAACCCGTTACACTCTGTTGCTTAATATTATCACATATTGTTTAACCCTATGGGGTTTATAACCTCTATCCACAAATTCAAAGAATAATTTATTTAATTGAGAATTCATGTTCAAGTCAGAGGTATTCAACTTCACAATCCTAAGCATTTCACTTTTAACAATATTATTCAACATAAACTGAGGATGCATGGTATTTCTGTGTAAATACGCATTCCATTTCATGGATTTCTGATATAAAGGGGTTTCTATCTTACAGTCCATATTTTTAAAAACAGTTAATATTAAGAAAATCTATCTTATCAGAGTAAACACTCTTTTTAAAGTTTAAAAAAGGTAGTGTGTGTGAAAGATACTCATTAAACTGATCAAAGGTGTCCACATCTCCATTCCAAATTAAAAATAAATTATTAACAAAGTGACGGTAGAAAAGAACTTGCTAAGTAAAGCAATTTTCAAGTGCAAAAATATCTGCGGTTGTGGTGCTGCGGTAGCGTTGTCACCTCACAGTAAAACGTTGTACTGTTCGATTCTCAGCTAGAGTGTCTTCTCTGAGGAGATATGCGTGAATGGGCGTACCTTCTTTGAAGGTTGTGCGTCAGGGCCAGCAACTCAGCACATAAAAATCTACTGCCAATCATTAGCTGACCGGAGTTCCGCTGTGGCGACCCCTAACCGGGAAAAGCCGAAAGACTCAACAACAAAGATAAATTTACGTATATATATATATATATATATATATATATATATATATATATATATAGTCACATAAAGTGGAAAACCTAAAACACATAATACTCAGAAGCGCAGAATTCAAAATTGCGACTTCTATACAACACACACACCACACACATACAAATTCACACACCTTCCTCCCCACAAACAAGCACACAACCCAATCCTATCTACCCCCATGTGGGGGGTTGCATCCCCCACCCCCTACTTAAATATGCTAACTCCAAGTTTGCACTACATACACAAACACACAAAACACCACCACACAAGCTACATTCCCCTAGCACACACACACACACACACACACACACACACACACACACACACACACACACACACACACACACACACCACAGTAACAAAACACACTAACACACACTACAACCCCTACCCAAAACCCTTAAAACATAAATACTTACCTGAATCCATGAACACAGCCAAACACCAGAACCGCTAATTCAACATCTCCGAAATGCGAGATTTTGAATTTCACGCTTCTGAGTGTTTGGTGTTTTAGGTTTTCCACTTTATGTTGGCTCGAGATTCTGAAATTCAATATTTCAGGATTTCGAGCATATAAAGTGAATCCATATATATGTGTGTGTATATATATATATATATATATATATATATATATATATATATATATATATATATATATATATATATATTACTATATTTGCACAGCTATTGTCAAAGGGAGTACTCATTATCACACCTCTTATCTGTTTATACAATTACTTTTGAAACAGGAACACATTATTTGTAAGTACTAACTCTAAAATCTGACAGAGTATGACAGAATATGTTAGTGTAAAAAAGTACAAAAAATATTTTCAAGTTCAAAGACCTAACATAGTATTTAAACTCAGATGAAGTTTTGTCAATTTCTATGGTGCAAGTCGGTATAAAGTTCAAACTTTTCTCAAAACTGATAGTTTATGAGCTGATAAGGTATAGGAGGAGAGGTTAAATACCATTTGTTTTAAGTCCTGGTCTGGCTGTGAGTTATTAGATGCTGAGAAACATTCCTTTGTTGCTATAATTTGTGTTGTATTAAATTACTTTAGTCCTTTGCAGCTAAATTTTGGTATAAATGATGTAACAATTTGAAGCAGTTGCTTTGTTATAAAGAGTAGCCATGTATTAGCTTTTCATGTAAGACAGTGAAGAGAGGTACCTATATGCATGGTATGTGCATGTACTGCAGCTTATGTATACTGGTAAATCATTTACCCATCCACTAACTGGGTCTGAGTATGAGATTAAAGTGTATAGAAATTGTGATATGAAGAATTTAATCTGTTTAGCTTTATGTAATCAATGCCAAGAGTACAATACTGTAAAAACAATCAGAAACTAAAAAAACACATTGGTAACCATATTTCAGACATAAAACAATGGGTTGTAACATATGTACTATATAAACATATATTAGACAAATGTTTTCAACATGATTTTACATTTTTAATATTAAAAGTTTTAATATTGTACATTGTACTGAATGTAATGAATATTATTGGATACTTCACCTAAAGGCACATACACCACCAGGACCTAATGGCTGTGTCTCTTCAAAACCCTATTAAGATAATTACATAAATGAGCCTGACTGCATCAGTTAATTGTTTTTTTTTTTTACTAGATAATTATTTTAGCATGTGATCTATTTGAAAATTACTTAAATGCTGCTGTTGTCTTTATCATTTCATCCTGCCCAAGGAAGCCTTGTTTGGTGGAAGCTTTTAACTATTAAATTATTTAAGTCCTTTGGAGCTGTTCTTGTTTCCAGTGTTTTATCTCTACTTTGTTTTGCCTCTGTGCTTCTAATTCACTTGGTTTACTATTCATTGGTTGTTTTGTTTGCTGCTGCTACCTAACGTGGGTGCCACAGCACAAGTCTGACTCTTATAAAGCTGCAGGACAATTTATAGTGGATGACATCAGTAGTCTCTGTTGAGCGATGGATGGCAATAGCAGGATCCCACATGCTGGTGTAAAATGCTCTTTCTAATGTCAAGTAAGTGCTAATGCACACACCTACTCCAATTGACCACAGTGAGAACAGAACCCCTACCTATCTAAGCACACCACCTACAGAACTCCATATTTAATGCAAGCTACACAGCACAATCACGATTTGTAAAGTATCAGATGCCACTTTATAGCTGATGACATCAGCATAGTCTAGGGAAAGGAACATAGCAATAGCAGGCTTCCACCTGCTGGTGTAAAATACTCTTTCTAATGTCAAGCAAGTGCACACACACACACACACACACACACACACACACACACACACACACACACACACACACATACCAGTTGACTGCAGTGAAAAAAGAACCCCTACCTATCTAAGCACACTAACTATAAACCTTAATATTTAGCATAATGGCCACAACATAAATGTGACTTTTACAAGGCTCCAGGACAATTTATAGTAGATGACATTATCACTGGATGTTGGGGAAAAGATGCTGGAAGGCCTGCCTGAAATGATTAGCTAGGCATGTCCAACTGTCAAAATAGTGGTACTCCATGGGAGTGTAGGGAAGACTACAGGATATATAACTATGCTTTCCTGACTAGATACACACACACACACACACACACACACACACACACACACACACACACACACACACACACACACACACACACACACACACACAAACTAGTTGACTTCAGTGAGATTAGAGCCCCTACTTAGCTAAGTACGATGATTAGTGAACTCAGTACTTAACACAAGCACAACATCACCAGTGTAATTTTCATAAGGCTGCAGCACAACGTATAGTGGATAATATCATCACTGGCTGTTGGAGAGAAGATGTTGGGAGGCCTGCCTGAAATGGATAGTTAGTGATGTCAAAATGTCAAGATATTACATTTCTGCTTTTTCCAGGCTGAGTGTTGAATGTGTAGTATTTTCTGTTGTGTTTCCAATGTGCAGATATACTTTATGAAACAGCTTTACAAACTATATGGAAACAGCTATCCACATTACTACAACTATTGTTAAATCTGAATGTGTATTGTCATTATCATGATGTTCATTGTATATAAGAAAGCACTGGCCTATTTATTTCTGCAGTGTAGTTGATTTATTTATGAATATGCACTGGGGCTGTAGTGCATGGAGAGAGGTAAGAGATGGCTGCAGTGTAAATATGTGTTATTTTCTTAAAAGGTACCTTCCCCTTTTTATATTTTGACATTTACTTTAATGGCAGGAAGGCTACATGGACAATAAACAATAGTAAAACATGCTAATGTAAAGTTTCAATAGTGCTCTGCAGAGCAGTTGATTTGCAGGATCAATGGCAAAGTCTTTACACATTTATACTGCTTTCCCTGTTTGAGCCAAGTTAAGCGATGAGCCAATGTGAGTCTCATTTCTAACTTTATATGAGTTCTGAGTAATGAGTGTTATAGAACACACTTGCTATATAGCTAACTTTGTGGTATCAGGTGTAAATACACTAATACATCGGTTTTGGAGTCCAGATGATACATGATTTGATCCAGGTACATCTAATAGTTTTATATATGTCTTGAAAATGCAATGGCATAATTCTTTACTCTGCATTTATTGTCTGTCACTATAGTCAGTGGGTTTGAGAGGCATTAGACAAAGTTTACCATAGCAAACACAAGCTGCTCACCATTGCTTGGCATTGCTGCTCGATGCCAAACTCTGTGCAAACACAGAGGCCAAAAAGTGAAGAGCTTCATTGGTTTGTTTGTACTTACATGTGTGGTGTTTGATTTTTCTATTTTTTTAACATCTTTATTGAATTATCACTTGTGACATGGGCAAATTTACATTTATACAAAAGTAATCAAACTGTATTAACAAATTAACATTAACAGACATTATACTTCATGCGCATTGCTATATATTATATAACTTAAGCAATGTTACATACATGATTCAATTCCTGCCCCTTTTTATAAAACAAGAAACATCTTTATTAAACCATCACTTACAACATAAGCAATCACACATTTATATAAATGGAAACAAACCACACCAACACAATCCTTGACCAGATTAAATGTGTTAAAATGGGTTAGGTAGAAAAGTGGTGAGAAGGGGAGCAAGTAGGAAGAAGAAGAAAAGGAAAGAAATACAGGCTTGTTGCAGGAGGGAAAGGTAGGAAAGAACCATAACTACCCACTTTTTCAGCAGTGTGAAAGGCAAATATGTACAGAATATTAGCTGAATTTGGACTGTCATCTCAACAAATAGGGGTGACAACAACACAATTGTGTTATATATGGACCAAATCAAGTGTGCTAAGAAGACACATGTGAAATGGAAAGCTATGTATAGGACAATATATATATATATATATATATATATATATATATATATATATATATATATATATATATGTATATATCTTTGTGTGTGTGTGTGTGTGTGTGTGTGTGGCAGGTGCCCATTTTTTTTTAATTTCAGTAAGAGAGAGATATGTTGGGTAAGCAACATAGGTATTTCAGGGACAGGTAAGTAGGGTAGGTGAGGAAGCAAATGTAAACAAACAGGACAAACAAGACATGACATATGGACAGTGAGGGACAAAACAGGTTGGGGGACACCATGACTGGGGTTTGGGGAGGGGACAACACAGGCACATGCCCATCAAACATGGGGACAGTGAGAATCTGGTCCTCACCCACTGGCTGCTGCAGTGCTTGGCATCTCCTCCTCCTCCTGCACACAATGAGGGAGATCAGCCTTTCCATCCATCTTAGGCCTGCACCAATGGTGGTGTGCACAACCCCACGCACCAACTCTGGCATTTCCTGGTGGGTGATAAAATCACCACCTCCACCAGTACTCCCAGAGAGTACCACAGCACCAGCTGCCAGTTTAGTACTAGAGGGTGCAGGTAGTGCAGTGCTGCCAGGTTGGGACCCATATGTGTTCGGTGCCGGTGCTGGAGCCAGTGGAGTGGGGGCAGGCTAAATACTGCTGTTGGCCTACCTCCATGTATTGTAAAGCATTGTGTGATTTTTCAGGGATGGATGACACAAAAATGTTTTGACAAAACATATCAAAACAAACAAGAGATGAGGGTTGGTTTGAGAGAGAAAAAAGAGATAATATTAGTACCATCATATGTGACATACAATGCATTATCACATTAATAAAAGTATTTTAACTGCACTTTTACATTTCACTATACATCTTAACAAGTACTGACTATAAATAAGGTTTGCTCAAAGTAATCTTTGCAATGTGCAGATAATGCACATATGGTGGGTTCAATTATACAGAATTCAGTTAACAGCAGGGAATTGATACAACTTGTGTACAAATTATTTAATGCTATTTAAATTTTAAAGGATTGTAATATTTTATTTTTGGTACTTGTGGTATTTGAACCCACAACGTCTTACTGCAGTTTTAGACATGACTTTTACAGCTGTTTTGTGCTACAGACTGAAGCATGCATGCTTATTTGTACAGTTAGGATATGCATGCTTACTTTGCTACAGTTCTACAGGAAAAAAAATAAGTGACAAGTTACAATAATACTTCTATTGTGCTGCATTCATACCACTTGCTTTCCCCAGTCTCTCCATACCATCAGCATGGGCCTGCCAGTTTGCAAATATCTCTTCATTAGCTGTGGAAGAAAGACAAGAACACAAGTGAACCCCATTATGCATATCACTCTGGCCTACATGTGGCTTTCTATCTACTATAAATTCTTCTTTAGTACTATACTTACACAATTGTGGGATGTTCCCAGTCCTGAACTCATGCAGCCAATGGTTGAATATACCCCTCTAATGCCTCTTTCGGCCGCTGTAATGATACCTACACTGTTCTCCAGTGCGTGGAATGCCAGTTGCACTGGATACAGCCTTGGCTAGACTATTCCAGGCTTCAGATTTATACTGGGAGCCAGTATAGTCCCACTGCAAAAACTTTTGGATGTTACATTTTACAAGGACTCCCATACAGATGCTGGACTCCTCCACACCCCAGTTCTTTGCCCTAAATTGGGCACCTTCCCTTCTAGCACCGTATCTAACTAGAGACAATTGCAATTCTTGAGAATGATTTACAGCCAGTTCCTGCTATCGCATTTATTGGTAGTGTGCAAGCTCAAATAATGATGCCAACCACATTTGCATGACGTTAAACAGAGATCAACAGTGCCAAGCAGAGAGAAAACTGTTTCTGAATTTGAATGGTTAAGCTGACACTTGCCAGTAATTTGAGGGTTGTTTGCTGCTGCTGTAACTGTTAGGTGATTTAACCGTACAGACGTACTGGGGGGTATATATTTTATGACATGACACATTTATTGTGTAGCTTTACACACTGATAAAATTACTTTTTACAATGTGGGATTCAAACCTAGGCATGGGTGACAAAATATTTTCTTCCACAGTGGTGATTTATCATCCTTGCCAGAGAAGAAGTGCTTCTCAGGCACAATCAGGAATTGCATATAAATACGCATAACAGATTGAGGGGTTAACCATGTATGTGTGTGACCTGACAAGGACTTGTGGTTTATACAATCATATGTTTATGTGCCTTATTGAAGACTGAAGGCCATCCAAGGACAGATACCCCAATTTTAATTACAGAAAAATAGCAGTCAGTATACACTCAGGCATACATATAATTCATATAAGTTCCCCTGCTAAACATAATTATTGCTTTTGCTACATAGAATTATGTTTAACTTTTGTTTTATGTCACATGTAATATAAAGTGAAATGGATCAACAGTAAACAAAATTGGAACTTCCTGTATTAGAACGTGGCATCGTCTTCTATGTTGTAGCCCTACACTTACACCTGCTGCCACAGAAATAGTTACTAGACAGGTGGATATTTCTGTAGTCATTATTAGCTTTTTGTGTTAACTGCAGCACACCTTTGTTTAGCGTGTTTGCATGATGCCCAACAAAAACTGATACAATGTATCCATTTTGAAACTGGATATTGTCTACTTCCTCTCTGCAGATGTACTAGACCTGCAGATGTTGGGGGAGGTTGCTAACCATCGCCCAGTGCCTCTTAGTGGGTTTGTGGGATGGACAGCAAAAAAAAACAACAGTGTATCCTTTTTGAAACTGAGACTGTCTGCATCCTGTTTGTGTTCTATTTGCTTCTTGTGTGGCCTTTAGACCATGTCACGCACACATGGGAGAAGCAAGGCTCACCTTGTTTTATTTTGCTGAAAAGTGCTTTTTAGGTTTCATCCTTAAAAGATAAATGGGGCAGTAGAACTATGATCTGCAACCAGTATGTACTGTGTCATTCAGTTTGTTTACCAAGTGTGCCAGACACAGTTGATTCACATTTGTAATTTATGCAGTCTGTATCATAGGTATAGGGCACATGTAATTTCATGTATTTATCCATTTCATCCTGTTTGCTCTAAGCTAAATGCTGTGCATCTATTAATATTTAAACACAGAGACAAACAGAAAAAATACATAAGCATCAATACAAAAAGAATTTTATCACACATTACACTTTTTACATGATTCTGGATTTGAACTGCCGGACCTGGAAAACACACAAGTAAGGTGTCTTATCACACTATCAGTTGTTTGGACATATGTCAATTACACATTTAGTGCAATGGCTAATCACACATCCATTTATGAGTATGTCATGTTTTAACAATTTCTTGTATGTTAAAATATTTCCAGAAAGAGTTAATTTGTTTTACTTTATTTCTTTTTTTTTTTAGGGGGAGATAATTATAGATTGTTATAGTTAACAACACATTCTGGTTCATTACGCATGAGGTTAGGGTGGATATGTCAGCCAAGTTTTAAACTTAAAAGTATTATAAAGGACATATAAAGGAAGAAACTGTTGCCCATGTGTTACTGTGATCCTGAGGTTGGTGTCCTTACCTTTTGCTTAACTTCTTCTGGGACCATCCTCCATGGTAACTTTTGAGTCCACTGCATGTGGTAAGCAAGACATTTTTACTTGAGTACTGATGACCATTTGACAGAAATAAAATGCATTTATCTATATGTGTGAGTTGGCTGTCCTGACTGCTGTGTGTATTGCTGCACCATCTGTGACAGTGGCACCACAGTTAGTTTGTTAGCATATATTAAATAGTAGTAAGTGGAAGTATTAATCTCTTTACTGTCTTTGCTGCATATTATCACATGTAATTATGACAGTGAAAGTGTAAGATTCTTATCACTTGATGTCAGAGTATTGGCAGACTCTTATGACGATGATGATGATGGTGGTGGCCAAACACAGGCACAGTTGGGGGGTGCAGAGGTTGAATCTAACATTGTAGTTGACATTTGGACATCCCCTATATTGACAGTGGACATAGCCAGTAGGCTTACAACAACCTATTCCACTGAGCCCTCCAGTATTGGACAGGTGGAAGACACTTGATCAGGGTTGTGTGGTTACTGTGGCTTCAGTTCCTGTTGACTCTGGCCATAGCCAAAGTGTATGTGAGGTACCATGCAGGATAGTTGTTAGGTGTGCTTGGAGGAGGCCTGCTGCTCATCTTCTACCTGATCCTGGTGTGCTATAAGTGACACTCAATATATGCTTAGGGCTATCATTGGAGGCACAGGCATGTTGCAATAGGGGCTCAGAAGAAATGCTTAGGTTGGTAGATGTGGTACAGGATGATGTGCATGATTGCCTTCACTGTGTTGACGATTCAATGGATCAGATAACTGACACATTGGAATGGGCAGTGTCTGTGATGGAACATCTGCTGGAAGGTGAAAGCATCCACGTGGTGGTAGGTCAGCCACATCTGATGTTAGCCAAAGGGGCCATGCCTGATCACGCTGCCATAATGATAGTACTTCCACTGCTATGTCAGTAGTTGAAGTGCCCTCACCCATGTGTGGTAGGCCATGGGGTCATGGTCCTGGACAAACTTGTAAGGAGACCTTGTCCAGCAGACATCAGTCACATTCAGATAGCAGCAGTGCATCTGACCCTGGGCGTGGATGTGCCAGTGCAACTCCTGGCAGAGGCAGTTCTTGCAGTCGAGGATGACAACGATGAATTGTCACCTCTACCAGCTCAAATCTGTCTGACATACCAAGTCATAGAGCTAGCATTAAGCTTGGCTGTGTTTTTGCAGGCACTCACACACCAATCTCAGTGGAAGTGCCCATACAAACACACATAACAGTTACATTCATCAGGCAAAAAACTTTCAGCTTATTTTGTGTCAGTGCCCATTTGAGACTTTATACAAATGTTGGCTTGTTTCTCTTTCTTACTTACATGCACTCACTGCCTTTTGTGTCAGCCTAGGCCTACTGCCGCCTCTCCTCAGGCCTACTGCCACCTCTCCCCACAACATCCTGTGCAGATGATGATAACTGTGCCATGTCCTTGTTTTCTGTCTTTTGGGATACAAAACTGTTTTGTTTGATGCTCAGGGTGCATAGCAAACTTAGTGCTTAGTATATCTTTGTATGTGCTGCCATTCTGAAAATTGTACTGCTCTCTTACAGGTATTTGTAATGTGAATTTCCCTTCCAAACTGTTAGACTAGCAAAGCAGAATTAAGACATACAACAAATGGGGGAAAGGACCAACAATAGGTATAATTTTCAAAACATTTTGCTCTTACAAACCTAGACAGTTGAAAGAATAGCAGTTTTTGCATTGCTATATGATTTTTCAGAGGGATATGAAGTCTGAAACTGAAATGTGTGCCATTTTCTAACTTCACTCTTTAATGATTTGACAAGACAAATGTATGAGGCCAAACAATGTGTATTCCCATACTGTAAGTCAGTGCTATAAGATCTTGATGTCATTGCGGTAAAACTAACCCAACTTATACTTACTTACATCATCAAGCAATAGTATGAAAGGATATGCCATTCCACACACAACACCAAACACATTGCACACAGCAGACAACACACCAGTGTCTCACAAACACAGCCCATAAGGCAAAACAACAAACCATTACAGCCCACAAGACATAACAATAAACCAAACATAGTAGTCATTGGTAACTCAGTTGTGAGAAACACTGATGTCCCCCTCACCAGGCTCAACAAGGAGAAGGTCATGGTCAGTTGTCTGTCTGGTGCCAGAATCCACCACATCACACACACACTTAAGTCTCTCCACAACAAGTACAAGTATTACGCTGTCATTGTAAATGGTGGTGTGAATGACTTGAGACATACCTCCCTGGACTATATGAAGAGAGACATGATTGAACTCTCAGAGTATGTGTTCCAAGCAGGTATGCCCCTAGCCCTAAGCAGCATCCTACCTTCACCAAGAATGATACCACAATACCAACAAAAATAATTGACTTCAACAACTGGCTTAGTTTCTGGTGTCATTCCAAAGGGAACCAATATTGGTCTACCTCGGATGACATGGTCGACAGGTCTCAATGCTTTGCCAGAGATAGCATTCACCTATCACCACTGGGTTTCTGGATCCTGGCTAAGGTTCTCACCTCCACATTGTGCTCTTATTTTAGGCAATGTCCCAGAGACAAACCTTCCAACATAAAAGATCTGTCAAAATGCAAACTGAAGGTCATGCTGCTTAACGCTAGGAGCCTTAACCTGAAAATGGACTCACCGAAAGCTCTCCTTGCACTGGAAGATGCTGATGTCTTTACAGTCATAGAAACTTGGTTCAGGGCTGTGGAGAGCACCACTGCCTTAGCAGGCTATACCTCATTCCATACATTCTGACCCCAAAATGAGGTTGGGAAGACTAAGGGTTGTGGAATCTCTATCTTCATTAAGGATAGGCATACTTCCTCATTGGTTTGCCAGCATGATGCACTAGAACTACTCCAGGTACCACTGACAGTTGGCAAGACACCCATCCAAGTTATAGCTAGCTATAGACCCCCCCTCCATGACTCAGGGTACCTATTCATCTTACCTGCATCTACTTGACTCCATCAAGCTACCCCCTAACACCCTGGTCCTTGGTGACTTCAACTACCCCTCCATAGACTGAGTGAACAATTCTTGCACTAATGCACTTTCTCAAAGATTTGTCAATTTCATCAATTCTAACACACTAGACCAGCTCGTCCCATCCCTCTCAAGGGGAGATAACATTCTGGAATTGGTTCTCACCAACACTGGCAACTGCTGTACCTCTCCCAAAGTATGTTCATCCCTAGTAAGATCAGATCATCAGACTGTCTCATTCGAAGTTTCTATTCAACCCAACCACCTCAGCTGTAATCAAGCTAAAAAACACCTCAAAGGCTCAATGCAACCTCCTAAAGGAAGTTATCTGTAGATTTACGCCACTACCTTCCTCAAAGGATGCAGACAACTCTGCTGAACAGTACGCCAATGCAGTATCCAAGCACCTGTACAACTGAATGGACTCAGCCATATCCAATAGAACTAAAACCTGCTCCTCGAGGAAACACAAACCTGTTTGATGGACATCCTGTATCAACAGGCTTTACAACAAAAAGAAGAATCTGTTGCCTAAGGGTAAAAAGGAACAAATTCCAAATTAGAAAAACTCCCTCCTTAGCCTCAACAAGCAAATTCGATCACTAGTGAAAACCTCCAAGCTCAATTATGAATCAAAACTAGCCTCCATTACAAAGAGAAACCATAAAGTATTCTTCAGTTATGTCAGGAACCTTGGTGGCAGGTGTGTTCTGAATTAGTACTTAACAGTATCACTTATACCGATCCTGTTTACTTAACCAACCTGCTAGGTTCAGTGCAAACCTCACCACCTGTCCCCCAGAAAGGCCCTTTCATCATCACCGATACTTGCCCTGCACCTTACATCTCTGTAGATCAAGTGTTACAGGCACTATCCAAAGCAAAGAACAGAGCTTTCATGGGACCTGATGGTATCCTAGGATATATTCTGCACCACCTCCAGCAAGAACTGGCTTTGCCATTGATCACCCTATTCAACCACAGCATAAATACAGGCTTCATTCCAGTAGAGTGGAGAACTGCCATTGTCACCGCCTTGCACAAAGGTAGTGCTACTACTAACACTGGAAACTATCACCGCATTAGCTTAACAAGACTGATTTGTAAAGCCATGGAGCATATTATTATGGATCTCATAAACAAGGATATATACAATCTCCAAGCACTTGACCCCACCCATTTCAGATTCATCAAGGGCAGATTGTCTTGTTGGACCTGGTTGACTCTCTGAGACTATCATCAAGGCCCTGGATGAGGGAAAGTCAGTACATACAGCTTACCTTAACTTGGCCAAGGCCTTTGACACAATCCCTCACTCGGGCATCATTGAAAAGCTAACATAAATTGATGTAAATCTCTATCTCATCAGGTGGGTGGCCAACTAGCTCACCAACAGGACCCTCAAAGTCAAAACAGGCACCTCCACCTCTGATAGCAGACTTGTCACTAGTGGAGCTCCCCAGGGATTTGTCCTGGGATCCCTACTGTTTGGCATCTATTTCTCTGAGGTCCAAGCAAAGACTAAAGTCCTGTGGCTGACCAAGTTTGTGGATGATTGCAAGTTAGGTGCTATCATTGACTCCCCAAATGATGTTAACATACTGCAAGAGGGTCTCACAGCAACTAATGACTGCTGCAAAAGTCATGGCCTCAAGCTAAATGCAAAAACATGTATCATCATACCATTTGGCAAAATCATGACCCCTACTGATTACCACATCAACAACAACCCCCTTAAGCACACAACCTGTGGTGACAGACCTGGGCACTCAGGTTAGTAAGAGCCTCACACTCGACCATCACGTAGCGGCAGTGGTCATGGTTCATCTTGTAGGTAAAGGGATTGCATCCAGAAAAAAGGAAGTTATTACCTCTCTGTACTCCTCCCTCATTAGACCAACAATTGAGTATAATGCCCCATGTGGGATATACCTACACTAAACTAAACTGCTAGGAGTCATAATACATTATAAGCTTAAATTCGATCTCCAAATCACCACCTCTGTCAAAAAGACTCACTAGAAACTTGGACTCCTTTACCAAAACAAAAGACATTTAACCAACTCAGCCAGAATAACTCTCTCCCATGCATTTCTTCTTCCTATCCTCCTTTATAGCTCTTATACACAAATCATATCACCACACTCATAACCAGACTTGAAACTATGTATAATAAAGTAGCCAGATTTGCTGCAAACTCGACTTCCCTTATTTGCTGCTACTACAGCAACTGTTACTTATCCACTCCATCCTCTATCTACCATCTTTCTTCCCTAGCCTTCAATCAATTATAACTAAATATTCCCCAACCAGGACACTATGTACCTCAGACCAAGACTTCCTACATATCTATAAACCCAAAACCAAATCAGGGTGCTTACTCTATAACTATAACCCTGATACAACTTGGAACCTGCTACCCCTAGAAATTAGGTCCCTTGACCAAACAAAACATTTCAAACTAGCCACTCGGTACTACCTAATAAATAAATGGTCCTGCCATTGTAGTCATCCTCCCTGAAACTACCTAACCCTAGCTTGTCCCTCATCCCTCCTTTCTTTTCCACTGTCTGTCTTAATATCCATCTACCTCTCTGTCTCATTGCTTAACCTCTACATGACCTTACTACTCCATCTGTACCTCTACATGACCTTACTACTCCATCTGTACCTCTACATGACCTTACTACTCCATCTGTACCTCTACATGACCTTACTGCTCTAGCTGTACCTCTACATTAACTTACTACTCCATCTGTACCTCTACATGACCTTACTGCTCCATCTGTACCTCTACATGACCTTACTACTCCATCTGTACCTCTACATGACCTTACTGCTCCATCTGTACCTCTACATTAACTTACTACTCCATCTGTACCTCTACATTACCTTACTACTCCATCTGTACCTCTACATGACCTTACTACTCCATCTGTACCTCTACATTACCTTACTACTCCATCTGTACCTCTACATGACCTTACTACTCCATCTGTACCTCTACATTAACTTACTACTCCATCTGTTCCATCTGTACCTCTAGATTACGTTACTACTCCATCTGTACCTCTAGATTACCTTACTACTCCATCTGTACCTCTACATGACCTCTTACTACTCCATCTGTACCTCTACATTACCTTACTACTCCATCTGTACCTCTACATGACCTTACTACTCCATCTGTACCTCTACATTAACTTACTACTCCATCTGTACCTCTACATTACCTTACTACTCCATCTGTACCTCTACATGACCTTACTACTCCATCTGTACCTCCACATTACCTTACTACTCCATCTGTACCTCTACATGACCTTACTACTCCATCTGTACCTCTACATGACCTTACTGCTCCATCTGTACCTCTACATTACCTTACTACTCCATCTGTACCTCTACATGACCTTACTGCTCCATCTGTACCTCTACATTACCTTACTACTCCATCTGTACATCTACATTACCTTACTACTCCATCTGTACCTCTACATGACCTTACTACTCCATCTGTACCTCTACATGACCTTACTACTCCATCTGTACCTCTACATGACCTTACTGCTCCATCTGTACCTCTACATTACCTTACTACTCCATATGTACCTCATGACCTTACTGCTCCATCTGTACCTCTACATTACCTTACTACTCCATCTGTACCTCTACATTACCTTACTACTCCATCTGTACCTCTACATGACCTTACTGCTCCATCTGTACCTCTACATGACCTTACTACTCCATCTGTACCTCTACATTACCTTACTACTCCATCTGTACCTCTACATGACCTTACTGCTCCATCTGTACCTCTACATTACCTTACTACTCCATCTGTACCTCTACATTACCTTACTACTCCATCTGTACCTCTACATTACCTTACTACTCCATCTGTACCTCTACATGACCTTACTGATTCATCTGTACCTCTACATGACCTTACTACTCCATCTGTACCTCTACATGACCTTGCTACTCCATCTGTACCTCTACATGACCTTACTGCTCCATCTGTACCTCTACATTACTTTGCTACTCCATTTTTACTTGTACTGTATATAACTACTTAGAAATAATGAACACTGTTTTCCCTACATTGACATTACACCTAAGTTTTTGTTGTAAGAATTCTGACATTGTACTCTACTGCTTTTCTGTATGATTTGTTATAAATGTTTTTTTGCAGTTTGATCTCTAACATTTGTACCCAACTGTTTTCTGTAAACCTGTACTGTAAAATGTTATTTCTCTAACTAATTGTTTTAGCTGCCAATGCAATTTTCTTGCTGACTGTATGTAAAATGTTAATAAGGATTGTGGAGTTTTTCTCCTCAGGTCTCCACTGAAAATGAGCTAATGCTCAGCTGGACTAACCCAGTTAACAAATGTAAAATAAATAAATAATAAATAGTACCTCTCCAAACATCTGCACAAACTGGAAAGGCTACTGAAATACGTCACAAAGAGAATCCATGGCCTCTAACACCTGTCCTATGCAAACAGGCTCAAATCCCTATCACTCTACTCTGTATCATACAGATTGCTCAGGAGTGATCTGTGTCTTGCCTACAAGGCAGTCTCAAACTCTGCCCTACTAGAGATGCTTCATATCTGTAAGTCTAACTCCTCATGCACTACCCGCTCAAAAGGCCTGAATCTAATATACATCAACAAAACCTGCTGGAGAGACAGATTTGTCTCCCAGAGGCTGCCCTGACTTTGAAATAGACTTCCCGTACATGTCAAACAAGCACCTTGCTGACCCTCTTCAAGCACAACCTTGATGAGTGAATGGAAAACCACAAATTTGTCCCAGGGGTTCCACCTTTGTCCCTCATTAACAGGGTTGACAGGTGGTGACTGAGGTTTCTTTTTTGGGGATAAACTCTTGGCTAGGCTTGTAAGGGCCCCAGAGTCATTAGCCTAGTAATCTGCTATGATGCTGTGATCCTATGATTCATTTGTATTGGTAGACATTTATTTTTGTATTCCAGGTTAAGCACTTACCTTACAAATCCATCAGGTTTGAGTGTTGTAGTTCAGGGCTGACTCTGTCTGATGCCAATGCTATACTGCCATTACATGGAAAAGTAAAGGTTGTGAGATTTGACTGGCATCACTGTTACTCTGTGTATGTGCATAGGATGAAGGTTTAACCCCTTAGGTGGCTGATACTGTAATATTTAGTGCTACACTGCACTAGATTCGAGCCTTGGTATGTGTGTGGCAAAATGTACTAGAGACAGAGCATTTAACAAACTGAGCTACTGAGTCACTGCTGACTCTTAACTGACTGATATTTGCCTAGAGCTCACCTGGAATCAATATATGACCTAGCAATAGTACTACAGTCTTATACTAGACTACAGTGACACTAGAACACAGATGCATGAAATACAAGCATGACAGAGGTAGTAGGTAATCTCTACATTAGTATATAGAATGCAGGTGTACACAATATATTGTTATTGGTTTAAAATATCTGTGAAGTAAACAAATAATATCAGATCATGGAGTGGGCTACCTCACTTATATACCTTGCTTATCTGCTGTTTGTGGATGACAGAGCATTATGTGAACAATACTGTCCAAGAAACAGCCTTGAACAGTACTGTATGTGTTATATAAGACATTTGGCAGTGATTATATTTGCATTCTACAGCTATTGCAGTTTTATACTTGACTACAGCAACCTACCTTACAGCCTGAATGCATACAGTTGTACAGCAATGGTTAAATCAATACTATCCTGATGTACACAGTTTACCTTAGTGTTATTAGTATTGGTTCACATGTTATTGCAGAACAGTTGGCATTATTTATTTCCTGACAAATAGCTCTAATTCCACACTTGTTGCACTACAGACTTTATTGTATATACTTTAATGCAGTTTATGGTACTGTTTCAAGTGTTTATTGGACAACAGTTGTTATTATTCAGGTCTTGCAATACAGCTCTACTTCCACAGTTATTGCACCTTAGAATTTATCGTATGTGCTTTAATGCAGGTAATGGTACTGTTTCATATTTTTATTGCACTACAGTTGGCATTATTAATTTATTGCACTACAGCTCTAAGTTCACATTTATTGCAATACAAACTTTACTGTACATACTTTATTGCAGTGAATGCTTTACTCTTTTTTGCTTATTTCACTACAGTGAGCATAATATATCCATTTTATTTTATTTATTTATTTAACATGTGTTTACCAGGAAAGTCCAACTTGGAACAAAGTCAATTTGCAGTGGACACCCAGGAAAAATGCTTCAGATGCATGTCTAGGAAATGTGAGAGGAAATCAGAGTACCCAGATAAAACCTACGGGAATTCAGGGAGGGCATGCAGACTCCCCACAGAAGGCACCTCTGATGAGAATTGAACCAGAGAGCCTCATGGTGTGAGGCAACAATGCTACCACTGCACAGTCCGTGCTCATTACATTCACGGCCAAGCACCCAGCATGCTCATCGAGGTCGCAAGCCATCTCCTCTGCAGCTTTTGGGAGAGAAGTAGACCATTATGCATACCAGTTTACCAGACATTCAGATTAAATATTGGTGAAACAGAAGCAAAAGTATTCACATACATGTGGGACCTTCCCTGCTCAAAATTCTTGGGCCCAGTTGTTCAAGAGATCCCCCTTTCATCTCTTCAGTTCATCATGGTGGTGGTGATACTGCTCACCTGTGCGGGAGATATCAGTTGCACTGGTGAGTTCCCTTGCCAGCCAGTCCCAGGCCTCTGCCTTGCACTCTGAGCCCTGGTAACCCCACTGCAGAAGCCGGTCTTCATGTTTTTTTACTAGGAGTCTGACCATGACCCTGGACTCCAGAATGCTTCAACGCTGTGCCTAAATGCATGAAGACTCACCAACACCTGCCATAGTATCCTTCAGATATAGAACTGCAATGGATTATGCTGTATCCCCACCTATTAGGCTTAATATAGCCTATTTTCCTGCCCTAACACCCCATTGGGCAACATTTAAAATGTGGCATGGTGCTTAGCAGCATGCAAACCAGTGCAGCTGAACAGTTTAAAAACTAGAAGACCCGAATGCTTAGCAGTGTGCAAAACAGCCAAGCAGAGTTGAGCAGAACATAAACATTTTCAGCCATTATTATGCTTAGCAGGTCTTAGCAGAACTTAGCAGAGGGCAGTGGGCCAGAATTTAAAAATAATTGGTATAATTTTTATTTCAAAAATAAATGCTTATTTTCCCTTTCATATATTCAAACCCTGCACCTACAGCTCATAAGGCCATACCTCTACCCATTTAGCTACAAGGATATGTGGAATGTTGCTATACTTTTACATATACCTCTGAGCTATTTGTAAGCACTGCTGAGCACTGCACTGCTCCATGCAAACCCACTCAGCTATGGTTAAACATGACCTTTAGATAATTAATTGCATCTGATTTCTATTTTATATGTCTGGCTGGTGTCTCAGTGTCACTTAGCATTACTGGGCTCTGCACCTTGCCACGCAAGCATGCTTTAAAAGAAAACAATTATCATTGGAATAATAGAAATGGACAGTGCAGGGAGTATCTTATTAATATGCAGATGCAGTTGGCACTAAACTCCCTACATGGATTCAGTAATAGGGTTGCAGGGCTCTTCCTCAGGAACATGCCATGATTAATATGCATGGTGCGCTGCTGAGGGGGAACTGTGTACACAGAAAATCCTGGGGTAGTTTATAAACAATTCCAAACTCTAATTTTAGCAGCTGTTAGTACAAGGATTCTAGTAACATAAATATTTTGATTTATACCAGAAGAAAAGTCAGCATTTAGTTTTAAGTTGCATACAAATTCCTGATATTCAATAATGTTTCCAGTTTCATTCTGTAATGAGAAATATAAACTTTCTAATATCATTGCTTAGCTGGGTAAGTTTTCTGAAGAAATTATTCTTCTCTTCCCTGTTAATGCTATAAACATGTCATAAATATGTTGTTGTAACAGGTTTTTGTTTTTCCCAACACAAAATGCATCAAAAGATGAACATTTAGCTGCATATGCTGTGCTAGATGTAATACACTTATGATGTCCCTTGCTAGATGTAATACAGTTATGATGTCCATTGCATGCAGTGGTTAAAGGCTAATCTGCATTATTTATATTTGGCCACTCATGAATAATATAGCATTGTTTATAAAACCTACATTTATGCATCTCATGTAACACTGAGAGAGGGTAAGCATCACTTTGGTGTTGTCTCTAGAATACACCTAATGACCTTGCTCTTTTAAAAAAGAAACAAAGTGAGGTGTTATCATTACATTGTTTGTGGTGCCTCTTTGCTCCTCATTTAATTTCTGTTTTTACAGATGGCTTGTTGCATTAACTGTTTGACACCAGAAAAGCCAAAAATCATTGCCTATTATAAAGTTAGAGAAAAAATGTATTGCATTGGACTTAACTGTAGTTTGTGCGGATGTGGTGAGAGTGCTTCAAGGAATAGGAAATGAATAAAGACTTTTTTTTTCTAATAACTTCATAAATGATGATATCCAAAAATCACTGCTAATCCTTTTCAATGTGATTTTCTGCAAACATACTATTTTCAGACATGATTAGGGATAGATGAACCAATTTAATATTCACAAAATTATTTTAACCTGATGAGATGATTACTATTTTAATGCAAATATTCATCACAAAAAGAGAGTAAATGATAAATAATGGTATTGAAACATTCCATAAGCATGTCTTTAATAATGTAATAATGTGCCGAATCAGAAAGAGCTCAGATGGAAAAGAGCATATTGAATTTCTCCTCATTCTCATAGTTTCGTGTTGTTGTCTTTAGATTGTGTGTTTAATCTCTGTCAGCAGCCCAGCACTAAATAGTACTAAATGTAGAGATTTTGTTATTTGATGTCTATAACTCTTTGCACCTGCAGAAGTGAGCCAGTTAAACTAAAGTCACAGTGTGTGCACCACAACTGTCCATACTCAGCTCCCTACTCTTTTAGCAAATATAATGTCAGGATGCTGTAATGATGTGCTTAATAGTACAGTTATGCAGTGCTTTGACACTTTATCTTTTGGCTTTTTCATTAGGGGTCACCACAGCGGAACAATGGTATGCAGAATGAGTGCCAGTGGAGTTTTACGGTGTTGATTTGCCAGCCCGACACCCAACCTTCCACAGAAGGCACACACTCACACCTAAGACCAATTTGGAGTGTCCAATTCACCTGCAGCATATCTTTGGGATGTGAGGGGAAGCCAGAGTACCCATAGGAAACCCATGCAACTGTAGTGAGGACATGCAAACTCCACACAAAAGGTGCCCCAGCTAAGAATTGAACCAGAGAACCTCTTGCTGTGAGATGGCAACACTAACTGCTGTACCACCCCAGTCAGTACTGCAAATATGAATCTGTTAAACCTCTTTATATTGTGTTACCTACAGCCCATACAGAGGTGTTATCCCCAGACTACAAGTACACACCACATTGGATCTTATTTTCAAGAGATGATCTACAACTGGCCTAGGGAACAAGAGACCAATCAGTTTTACCATTATCCCACTGTCAGATTATAAAAATCACTACAGCATTTGTTTGATGCCCAAAAAGTCAATTTCCTGCCTCCAGGTTTGAAGTACTACAGCTTTGTTGAGGGAATGTCATGCCAACTAAATATGGTTACCTTTCATGAGAAAGTTGCAACTGCCTAAAAATTGCAAAATCTATTTTATTGTTGCAAAGGCCTTAATTATGATCAGACTCATTGAGCACAGGTTGAATATATATATATATATATATATATATATATATATATATATATATATATATATATACTAAGTTCTGTACTGACTTTGGCTTCCCAAAAGAATGCAGCAAAAGCAGAGAGAGGCCATCTTTCCTGACTCGACTAACCATTTGAGAAGTTTATTGATGAATGCAAATTAAGTAATGCTGTGCTCTCTACCTCAGACAGTATATATAGAACAAAATACTGCATTCACCTTGAATATTAACAAACGTGGCAAAGAAGCTTTTGGAAAGCGAAAGCAGATGTTTCCTTTCATGTTCTATAATTGTGCAAAAACTCAACATGTTTACAATTGTTAAGAACAAGCATAAAACTATAAGGGTCTCACTTTTAATCAACATATTGTCACATTGTCCAACTTGTAGTCCTCACTTGTCTGAACAGTCATAGACTATGATGCCCCATAAAAACAGTACATGCATGCATCAGTGTAAGACAGAGTCTATAAGCTTTTAATTTGCTAACAAGCATTTGAAGTTATGGCCAATCAACAGAATAGTAACTCTTGGAGGGAGTCATATCATCCTTTATATTAAGGCTACAGTTGCTCACATGGTACTACTTCATAAGACATGTATTTATTTTTCTTGTTGTGAAAACCTAATTCTGACATTTCTTAGAATTTAAACTGCCTAACACAGAATATCAAAACTTGTTACTGGAGTAATGTTTTGAAACCAACATTGTGTGGCTTTTGCAAAACAAGGGTAGGTCATGCCTACTTCAAGGGCTGTTCTTGCCTATTCAACCTGGTGGACTTCTTTGAGAAGGTCACCAAAGCAGTAGATGAGGGCAAAAAGGTTCAAACTGCCTACCTTGACCTGGCTAAGGCATTTGATGCAATATCCCACTCAGGCAGTGTTGACAAACTCAAGAGGTTAAGTATAAACCCTTATGTCACCTGGGGGTAGCCAACTGGTTCACAGGCAGGACCCAGGAAGATAGAATTGAGAAGTCCACCTTTACAAAGAGGCCAGTCACGAGTGGAGTCCTTTAGGGATCGGTCCTGGGACTGCTTCTTTTTGTCATTTACTTCTCTGAAGTCAAGACCAATGTCAATTGCCTCTAGCTGACTAAATTTGCAGATGATTGTAAATTAGGAGCAGTTATTGGATCCCACACTGACACAAATGTTCTCCAGGAAGGGCTGGCACACACAAACAACTGGTGTCAGAGTCATGGACTAAAGCTAAATGGCAAGATATTCATAACAGCATCCTTCAGGAAGTCATCCTTCTCTAGTAACTATCTTATTGACAACATATTCCTAAGAGCTGACCCAGTAGTCAGGAACTTGGGGACACATAGACAGTAATCTAACCTTTGACCATCATGTGTTTACAGTAGTGAGAAAATCATTCTATGAGGCACAACTTATAAACATAGGTATGGCATCTAAGTCCAAGGAACTTATTGTTCCCCTGTACTTTGGCATTCAACAGACTTATCATTGAGTACAATGTACCCTTTGGTATGTACCTCACCAGGAAAAATATTCCATTGGAAAGTCTCACTAAAAGAATACAGGACATAAGTCCTATGCAGACCTCCTCAAAACTCTATCCCTGTATTCTGTCTCTTACAGGCTGTTGAGAGGACATCTGTGCCTGGCATACAAGACATTGTCAGACCCCACTCTGATGGACTGCCTGCATATCCGCAAAACAAACAGTACCAGAATTACCTATTCTAAAGACTTAAACATTGCCTGCGATAAATAGGACTTTTTTGGAGAGACAGATAAGTGTCATAGAGACCACCACTTCTCTGGAACAGGTTCCCCGTCCATCTGAAGCTGCGTTCTTCTGTAATCCAATTCAAGTGCAGCTTGGTCAGTTGGATGGGGAACAAAAAATTCATCCCTGGTCTGGCAACTATATCTCTACAGACTGTAAATGGTTCATCTCCCAGACATCTGCTTGTTAATGTTTCAAGTCCTAAGTCCCTGCCTACACTTATCAAGTGTACCAAAACTTGTCATAAATATGGTGTACATGACTGTGCTTAAAAAGGCCCTTGTGGTTGTTAGCCTAGTAAACACCTATGAACCTAAGAACCTAAGTCAGGGTTAAATGTCACTGCATATTTGATGTGCATTACCTTCTGGACGGGCATACAGAAGAATGTTTAACTCTTAGTCATTAACACTTTAGAATGGAATGACTATACATTGAGATACAATTAGTATGTCAAGTGATTATTTATAGAAACTGGGTTAGAGTTGGAATTTTTGGGCACAGAAGTAGTGAAGTTTGAAACAATCATATGACATTTTCAGAAAAGATCACTATTTAAAGCATATAAGTAACAGCTGCTGAGAGTGATATAAAGTTTCAGAATTTACCTATTTTCGGTTATTTTTATTGCCTCTTGCTGATCATCTACTTTTTCTCTCTACTAATATTGAACAATGGCAGCATTATTAGTATCTGGTCACTAGGCAAGCAGTAGTTAGTGGTACATTATAGCTTTAGATTTTGCTGCTGGTTTTGTTACAAAATTATTTAGCAAGTACAATTTATTTATAGCACTGTTCTACTTCAACAATATGTTTATCGGTATCATAACATAGCTATTTAACATCTTGCTGTAACATGGAAATATAATGATCTTGAGTTTTCCTTTGAATTTAACCATGAGTACTATCTATATATATCTGGTGACATAAATAAACATTTTTATTACAGAGTGTAATTATGTGTAAATATTATCACAACAAGTATTTGGATCATTTCTATCTGTGTGATTCCGGGCAGTAAGACACATAAAAAATACCTTTCATTATAATAAGTATAATTTGGAGATTTGAAGAGATGATGTAAATATCTAAGTTGGCATCCTGGATGGATAAAAACACTTTGCCTGTATGTATCATACTTTGATGTCAGCTTTAAGATCAAGTATTTTAGGTTTTTAGGTGAAAGAAAGGGAAAGATCTATACCTGCTGTGTAGGGATACTGGAGGAAATATTTTGCATCATCCTTCATTATGTGCTGCTTAAACAAATTTTCTGCATTGCTAGAATTAACTTGGATGAAAATAAGTTGATGTTGGTGTACACTGAATGGGACTTACATATTTTCAGCAAAAATAGTACTGAAAAACGTTTTCTAGAGATTACGAGTAAGCTGTTCTCAACTCAAAATGTATTTAATGCTGCACGCATATCAAAGGTCGGCAAATGTAACTGAATCAGATGTCACTATTTTGATTAAGAAAGAGCTTAATAACTTCTGTGTCTGTATCACATTATGTACTTAGCTACTTCATCACATTGTTTCAAATTTCCTCTTCTGTTTTCCACTGTTTCAGATGTATAAATAATTTCTTCATTAATGCGTGTCAAAACTAACAGGAATATTTTCTTTTCTTCTAATAGATTTCCTGTCTGCAGCTGAAGGTGGTGAGTATATAGCTGGCTATGAGAATGTGCTTCTTCTAGATTATCAAATCAATATCTACTGCATACAAAATTACATGTTTTTTTCATCATTTAATTTTTTGCTCATTCAAGGATCTTGTTAAAGACACCCCAAACACTTAATTAATATAATCCCAAACAGTACATATTGCTAGTGACCATTTTTGGACTGAACACCTGCTGATCTAAATGCAGTCTACCAGAATTTCCACAGTGCTCTTTCCTTTTTATGTAATTTTCTTGGCTACTTTTTTATTAGCCACATACAGTTTTCTGACATGGGTTCAAGGGCCCCGTCATAGAAAATATTCATAGGAGGTGGAAGGGATGTCAGCTTGGTACTCTGGTATCTCCAAATGGTAAAGGAGTGAATCTTTTCTTTCTGAAAATAATACCAATCACACAGCCTTTCTTCTTATGTGCTAAGCATAATGTGAAAGCAAAAGATATACATGCATAGTTTGTGTGTAGCTACAAATCCAGGACATCTTTTATGTCATCTTAAAACAGTGTGTGCCCAGTCTAAGCCATGATTACATCTTCTTTGCAATGTTCCATAGTCCATCCTTTTACCCTGTGCCTGAGAGTAATTGATGATTTCTACCCGATAAATCTATGCTACAGTCTATACTTCCAGCAGTCATACTGGTAATGATGCCTAAGCTTTATGACAAAGAAAGGTGCCTTACTCATACTGTGGTTTCCAAAACTGATGT
This sequence comes from Protopterus annectens, assembly GCF_019279795.1. Lineage (NCBI taxonomy): Eukaryota > Metazoa > Chordata > Ceratodontiformes > Protopteridae > Protopterus > Protopterus annectens. Next base: position 1,176,868,986 of record NC_056726.1, on the reverse strand, counting down.
CAGGATGTGAAGCCCCATTCATAATAGCACTATTACATATTTACTTGCCTGTCACTAAACCTGTAAGACAGCAAACTTCAACAGAATGTTTTCCTGATGAAAAGAAATTCTGACATCTCAAAAGATATTCAACATTTTTTTGTGAAAAGTAACAATAATATGCATACTTCTCAACTCTACAATTTTTCACAGAATGTCCAGATTTTTGACTCATATTTTTGGTTTGCTCCTCATAAAAAATTTGTTTTTTTTTTTTTTTGACAAATGACTGGGATGATCTAAGGATTAAAGTCACTAGATAATGACATGCATTTGACTTTCAGACATCATATCCTTCAGAAAATGTATGCTAACACAGATCCTGTTATTCTAGCAGCTTTCTAAGTTTATAAGAGCAATATTTAAAATGCACCCGTATTTTTGGGCCTTTGTTCCCCCATTATGTCAGGCTTTGTCCAGATTTCTTGTGCTAAGAGGTTGAAAGGTATGAACACAGGCTAACATGCCACATGAATTAATAAACATACCAGGAGCCATTTTCACTACTACTATAAACATCAACACTAAAGAATGAATTATCATAATCAGTGCCTCTGCTTAGCAGATTTACAGTTCATAGAAGGCTAATGGATATGCCTCAAGTCTTACAGAAAGTTAAAAGTTAGTATTGTATATCATTCTAAAAGTAAGTTTTTACTGAACCCCTCATATCTGAAGTTCATTAAGAACCAAAATGACTTCTGTTTATATTTTCTTTATTACAACAATCTCTGGATTAAAAAAGATTGTTGCTTATGTATCTCTCAACTTATTTAGATTAATACATATGCTTTCCAGCATACATATGTGCATAGCACTTGAGTAACCATTTCAAATGTTTCATGATTGTATTACATTGCAGAGCCTTAGCCGACTCATCACACCACAAATCAGTGGGAATCACTGCTAGGCAGCATTCCCGATTATAAATTTGTGACAAGTTCTGGTACTAATCCAATGACGTGACAAAGTCAGCTGGATTACTTGGCATGTGTTACATTATTTTTATACATTCAATTCTAACCTGTCAACTGTTTACAAACTCAAAATAGTTACAGAGGAAAGATGTGCTGCTGTAGCATAAGAGCAGAGTGCAACTATAACCAAAAGGTGCTAAACCATAAGACAAAATTGTAATAAGGGATACAGATCATGAATCTAGAATGCGTCCCTTTCAGCACTTTACCTGTTGCACTTGAATAGGCAAGTGTGAAAGAACAAAGGGGATATTTACAACTGCAGGTACTACAGAGGTATCAGACTCCTGTCACACTGTAGAGGGACAATAAAATAAACAGAGCAGTAGAAAGTAAGAAGGGAGATCAGCATTTTGGATTCAGATCAGGATGCACTACAAACGTTTTGATGCTTCAATGAGACTAAGAGTGCAGAAAACTTTTAGATGAGTAAATAATCCAACTGGACATTCCTAGACATGCAAAAAGCAGATGGCAATGTCTTCAGTAAGCTGATTTGTGCAGTCCTAGAAACATTTGTAGAATTAGGATATCCTTTCTATAAGCACCCAATGGCATCAGTATGATGAGTGCTCAGAATCAAAGAGGGGGATCCCAGTGGCAGTGGGTGTGCATCATTACTGTGCTCTTAGCCCACAGCCCCTCATACCAGTGATGGAGTGAAAAGCAAATAAGTCAAAGGTGGAAAATCAACAAAGCTTCTGTATGCAGATGACGTGGCATTATAAGCAAACTGTAAACAGGAAGGTAGTAAAATGATAGGTGGGTGGAATGTATAACTGAAGGTACATGGGGTACATTTGAGTTCAAACAAAATAGTGAGCATGGCAGTAAAGGGAAACTTTAGGTGAAGATAAAAACTGAGACAGAAAAGAAAAAAAACAGAACAGGCTAAAAGCTTCAGGTATCCTTTTGGTGTGGTTGGGGAGAAAGGAAATATGATTGGCGAGCAGACAATGGGCAAAAGTATCAGGGGTAATTTGTGACAGAAGACTGCCAAAGAAGGTGACGTAAAAAAAAAAAACAGTGATCCAACCTGAGTGATGGCAGATCTTGAGGTGACAGATATTAAGTGCCTGAGGTGGACAGAAAAATGCACAATGTTTGAGAGACAAAAATCAGGACATCAGAGTTAAAGCCAAATTTGCCCCAACACTTGCAGAGAAATGGAGGAGAACAGTTTATGGAGCTTTGCCCTCAGGGGTAAAAAAGCAGGAAATCAGAATATTATTCAGTAAGGCTGATTTGGAAGAGGCAGGAAGATGGCTAGAGCAGATGAAGACATCTTAACAAGAGATGGAGGAGATGCATTAAGGAAGCCCTGCAACAGTCAGACCTGATTGTTGAAAAAGAGCTGGGAGACTGGAGCTTAATTAAGACATGACAGGACAATTGATTTATGGGAAACCTCAACCCATTGTAAAAATGTGTGAAAAATGAGAGAGTGATAATAATGAGTACAGTTATGTAGTAAACCCCCCCCAAACTGTGTTAGAGCTGAATGACAATATCCTCTACAGACATGGCATGGCACTCCCAAGAAAATCCTCATAATATTGTTGATCCTGATTACAATGAAGTCCTTCTGCAAACATGGAATGTAGTAAAGCAAGTATTTCACCACCTGAAAGGATGATTCAATTATGTCAACACCTTTTGGCTACTGCATTAGATTATGAACTGGAAATGGTCTGCAGAACTTTCATGGCACATGCCTTAATGCATAATATGATCATAAGGAAACAACCAGGCTACATTCACACAATGCAGAAAAGGGAGATAGAACAGCCACCCATAGACAGTATGGGTGACATAGCAACAGCATCACCTGGATGATAGTGCCAAGGGTGATGGCAATGCAAAGGCCATGCGACTCACCACAACAGCTACATGGTTGTGCAGCCAAAGCAATAGCATCCTGTCCAGAACTATGGTCCTTGACAAGGACATGGTGATAGTATAGTGCCACAAAGAAAAGAAGAACACTCTCTGCTCAGTAGGCTGTGTTGCGAGGTGAATTTTCAGGTTATCATGAGCATCAGTCATCTCTACATTTAACTCAATAAAAGGACTTCAGTGCAACTCATACTTGTCATCCCTTCATCATATAAATGAGTGACAGAGGGCCCAGTGCCAGCTGCCCATCAGCTCAGACTTGGTGTTTGAACATCAGTGGAGGTGGACACATGGGTCTGTGGTAGATGAGTACTCTGTGTCATATGTGATTTCCCCCGTGATGAGATGGAGAGGTACCATTAATTGATATGGACCTTTGGTCACCTTGGCAGTGTGCATAGCATGGAATAGGATGGATCAGGATTACCACTGGCAAGAATGATGTTCATGTATAGGACTGGGATCATTCTGGACAAAGGGCCCTTCCTTAATTGATAAGGTATGGCTGTGGGACCAAGACCATGCTTGAGTCTGCGGATGAGGGTCCAGGCAGTCATGACTGGGTACTATTGTTGCAAATGATGTGTGGTAATCAGATTCATAGGTTCATAAGTAATTACTAGGCTAACAACATTAGGGGGCCTTTTTAAAAATAGTTATGCTTTCCAAAGTTAAGAATTAAACTATGTACCTTGTGTCTCCAATGTAAAGACTTTAACCATTATGCCAAACCCCAATTGTATTGCCTACTGCAGGTGATAACTGTGACCTCTGGTCTGTCTCCCTGCCATGGTCACCTCAGGTACACAACCTACTGGGTCTTGGACATATGTCTTACATGGGCTGTGATTGCAGTCCTGGCAGATGCTTGTATATAGGTGAACATGGCAGCAGTGTGCCTGCTCTGTGCATATCAGTGCAGGTTCCTGAGACTCCAGATACTAAATCAGTTGCTACCAGCTCTGGGAGAAGGCCTCACAGAAACCGTGTAGAAAGTGTGTGAGGAATGTGCAGCAGCAGGTTGTCCCTGTATAACAATCTGGCACATCAGTTGGAGGATCTTGAATTTCACCAGTTGTGACAGGTAACAGCATCAAGCTAGTCTTTGGTCTGCTGTGCAGTGGGTATAACACATCAGATGCAGTGTACTCTTCAGTTGATGCAGATGCTGTATTACTGATGTGCAGAGTGATAAGGGATCCTTACCATTCTGGATAGTGAGTGAACAGATTGTGAGGGCAACAGCACATCTTTTGGGGAGCCCACAATTTCACCCTGTAAAATGGGAAGATGTCCCCATTGCATGAAGACAGACAATGGCATTGTGTTCTTGGAAGTCACTCCAGGATTTGTGTCTCATAGTTATTCTCAGCCCAAGGCATACCTGTCAACCACTTAGGGCAAGAAATATGCACAAAGCCAGGAATATTGGGGGGGGGGGTCAAAGCCCCCAAAATAGGGACGATTTTTAAATATTGCTCTCACAAATCTAAAAAGTCGATAGAATAGCATGTGCTGCATTCACATGAATTTTATGAAGGGTATGAGGACTGAAACTCAATTGTCTGTCACTATTTTTGGACTTCATTCCTCAATGAATTGCCAGTGATTTGCCAGAAAGCTACAATTCTATGAGAAATAGACTAAAAATATGAGGCAAAAATCTGTATATTCTGCAAAAATCAGTACAGTTGAGAGGTTTGGCCACAGAAGTACCAGCTATGGCTACTTGTCCAGCCTCACAATTGTGGATGACTACATCTCTATGCTTAGCTCCTGTGAATACAGAACAGAACAACCACCACTCCATAATCATTATTAATGTTACAACTTTATCTTGTCCAAAGCATACTACCTGTGAGTAGCAAACCATGCAAGGTGTGAAAACTTCTACTGGGCTACTGCTGTTAGTGGACACAATATGTTTCTACAGTGCAATAAAGGTAACTTAGCTGTGCCCTGCCTATATTCTATACATAGATGTGGTGAATACTAGTATAGCTGGAAATGCTACTGACCTCACACGTGTCCTACTGATATTTATAAAGTCTCATCGTGTCTCAGCCCAATCTCTATACTTTCAGTGATTGTCCTGAAATTTACATCATCACCATTCAATAAATCCAAGAATTCCTGTATCTCAGTCAGTTTATCGTTGTTTGGCTGTGGTCATATCCCTTACATGGCAAAACATGCCACTGACAAACTTAGGGCACTGCACGATAGATCAAATGCCCTCACCCACATCATTGATATTGTAGACCAATGTTTCCCCACACTTGGTCTCATAGGCACTGGCGAGCACACCATCTCCACAATGGGTATTGTCTATGGGTCCTGAGTTAATGCAGCAGGACTTAATTTTCCTGGAGAAAATGTTCCTGCCTGTGACTGTTACCATCTGTACTAATACATATGAACATAAGCCATGTGTGTTGGAATACATACCACGGTAACCATGGGTGCAATGAACATGTGCACAGAAGTGGAGCATGCTAGTATACCTGAGGTATCGGTACACCAGCAGGTATATGATATGGCAACAAGGATGGTAGAAACTTGGTTGTATTAATACCTGCAGATGTTGTTCATGCCTCAGAATGGCAGACATCGACACAGTTCAGGGCCATGTTCACACCATTCTGCCTTCACCTCTGTATATTGTGGTGTAGGACCTGTTTTGACAGTAGGATATCAGATGTGGTTACAAGGTAAGGATGTAATATACCCAGGGAGTGCACCTTCCATGATACAACAGGTGTCTGCGGAGACAAGCTGACCTAATACTGTGGACACCCACATTGCCTGAATTATATCTGGCAGCTCAACACATGTAGGAACAGTATAGCTATACATGTAGCAAGTTGTTATAATTTCTGCACCAATAAGAGTCATATTTACAGTAACAGAAGCACATACAGCTTACCACACCACTGTAAATCTCCTTAACATATACAAAACAAAATTATACACTTTTCAATGCAAAAATAATATTTTGCATTTACTTTTGATGATAAACACCACCCCTTGAACATTTTCTTGAAACTGAAACCTCCTCCCATAATGTCATGAAAGACTGATCCCTCAATGCATCAATACTTCCATTAGTGTCTAAGCTTTATTTTCATGCTAGTTGTAGTAACAGGAGTCTTATATCCTGGTAAGACAAGTTGCCAACAAAGTTATACAGGTAGAACATTCTAGATTGAAAATCACCATAACTAATGATTTATTAGTGAAAAGGTGATATACGTACGTAGCTGATTTTCTAACAAGGTATGCTGGTTTATATTATTTACAATGCACTAGTACAGTAAATAAATCATTGCCAGTACCTGCATAAACAATTTTGTGGTTATAAAAACAAGAAGATAGTAAAACTAAAACATCAAAAGAAAATATGTTATAATCTTCAGTTTTCTAAACTATTTGATACTTTAACATCAGGGGCATAACTAGAAAGGACATTTATTGAAAAACAAAGTTGTATGAGAAGTGTACAAATATACATTAACTGTTCTGTCCAAGAGATTCCTGTGATTTCTATTCAGTGGCAGTAAATGACCTTACTACTGCCACAGACTGAAGTGACCATATCATTTTTGATCACTACCTTGTTTTCATGGGGACTCACAGCTGCAAAAGAAAAAAAAATAGAAAGATTATTATACAAGTTACCTTTTCACTTAGGTATGTGCTCCAATATCCCCATCACAGCACTAATCTGACCAACATTATTACACCCAGTCCACAGTCCGCTTCCTTAAAATTGATTGAAACCCTTCTCTACACTTGAATATGGTGTCTAACCTTAACCACTTGCCTCCAGAAATATTGGAATCTTCCCATACCTATAAAATCTTAGCACAAGAATCAGGGAGAAAACCAAAATAATGTTAGGACAAATCACAAAAATATGGGTACATTAAAAAATGATCTTATAAATTTACAAAGTTGCTGGAATAACAGTCTTTGAATTAGCATGCCTTTTTTGAAGAATATGAAGTCTGAAACCTAAATGTCTGTCATTATTTAGTGACTGCATTACTCACGGGTTTACTAGAAAGCCACAATTTGTATAAGGGACAGATCTAAAATATCAGACAACTATAGACATTCTGTGAAATTCTGAACAGATGAGAGATTTTCCCCTATTGCTCTTCAGCCTTAGTTGGTTAAGAAATTTCTCTTTCCTCAGTGTGAAGATGTCACGTTTTTCTTTATGAACATCAGTTTCATATCAGTCATGTCAGATTACGTTCTACCCTGTTAGAGGATCATTCTTAATAGGCCAGATCTATGGTCCATCTAAGAAAAGTTCTAGAACACGTGCCTTACATGTGGGTATTATTTATTTATTAAATTATTGACCTTTTTTATTGGGGTAGTCTGACTGGGACTAAAATGGCAGCTTTCTGGTTGATTTATAAGTTTATGGATTATCAGCAGTTGAGTAATACATGTTGCAGGAGCTCTAACAAGCTAAGTTGCTTTAGTGAGAGACAGTGCTGAGTTTTTGGTTAGCTGCTAAGTTAGCAACTTTGTTATAGTATTACTCAATTCTGAATTGTAGTGCTGCTTGCATATTAGTAAATGCTGAAAGGCATATAGGATGGTTACTATAAGGAACACTGCAGGTATGCGATTCCTTGCTTTGTCTGTAAGGTAAGGTTTAGCCCTCTATAGGAAGACTGTTTTTTGATGAGTTATGCTGATCATATTTAATTTTATCATCTATTATCACTCCTAGAAGTTTTGTGTGTGCTATCTATGTATTTATTTATTTATTTATGAATTTATTTTACATTTGTTTACCGAGAAAGTCCGAATGAACACAGGTCCATTTTCAGCGGAGGCCCGGGGAGAAAAGCTCCACATTACAATACATTACATGAGAGTAAAAAGAAGTACAACATACATACATATGGCATATATACACATCAGGATAACATGCTGGTGATTAACAAACATACATACAACATATATACATACAACAGAACATCATGCTAGTGATTAACATTTCTTACAGTACACAATCAGAAGTACATTTTTTTTCTTTTGCAGTTGTAAGTTTTGTAAGGTAAATGTATACAGGTTTGGAAGCTTTCAGGGGAGAAACTGTTTATACATAGCTGTACCCTGACAAATTCTCCTGGTATGGATTAGCCTGGTAAGTTGCATGAGCATAGCCAGTTACTTAGATAGTGGGTTTTCAGGAGTTTTTTGAATTGACTAAAGGAGGTTGTAGAAGTTATTTGGCTTGGTAGTGTGTTCCAGGTTTTGGCAATGGTGTTGGCAAAGAAGGACTTACCAGCTTTGTTTTTATGTTTGATGACAGTTATGAGGTTCTGGTTACTAGATCTTAAGGGTCAAGAGGGATGTGGGGCTGAATTAGGTGTTGAAGTGCTGGAGTTATCTCAGGAAGGTAGTAGAGTTTGTGCGCTATAGAGAGTTGATTGAGTAGAAGTATATGAGGCAACTCAAGCCAGTTGAATTGCTTAAGGGATAGACAGTGGTGGGACCTATATGAGGCTTCATTAGCAAACTAGGCAATCTTGTTGTAGCAAGATTCCATTTTATTTAGATCAGTTTGGCGGAGATTGGTCAAGATCAGAGAGGCATAGAGGAGGGTGGATAGAAGATGAGTCCTTGCGATGGTTAATTTGGTGCGTTTTGTCATAAACTGTTTGTTCCTGTAGAGGAGACCAAGTTTTTATTAACTTTCTTAATGGTTTATGCGATGTGGATGTCGAACCTCAGGTTATTGTCTATTTCTACACCTAGCAGTTTAGTGTGTGTGTTTGGACTGATTTGAATGTTTTCTTTGGAGCTAATGGTGAAATTATTATTTAGGGAAGGAGCTCTGCCAGGACTGAAAAGAATTAGTTTCATCTGTTCTTTCTTGCTGCTTTTATTATTATGGTGTTTAGCTGAGTGTATACTGAAGTGGACATTTTGACCAGAAATTTGATTAGGGACAAATAGGATTGATTTATTAAATCATTAATTAATTAATTTTTCAATCAATGAGTTTATTTAGAATATCGAAGAAGGTAAACATTATTTCACCATGTTTCTATGATGGGAATGGATGTTTGTGTGACTTCCTGAAGATCATAAAGATTTTCAGCTGTGCAGATAAGAGTAGAGTTCCCTGCATGCCGAACTATAGCCATGTGTTTTACAGCAGTGTGAAGGTGATTTGTAAAGGGTCAGAATAACAATTGCCCAGTAATTGATCTTTGGGGAACACCTGCTGACAACAGTAAAAGTGATCAGTAATCGTCTTTCCATTTTACTGTCTGTGCCCTATTTGTTATGTATCTCTGAAACCTGAGAAATAATGAAGATGAGATATCTAATGCAGAGAGCTAGCTTCTTGTGCTACAGAATATTTAACGCTTTTACAGATCTGGAGAGACCGAGGAGATGAACTTAGCAATCCTGCTGCTGTTAAATGAATTATTAAAGCTCAGTAGAGCAGTAGTAGTAGTGCATTGGTTAGGAAGAAAAATGTGAATTCCAAAGACATGCATCTGGAGCATTTCTCCCCGGGCCTCCGCTGAAAACAGGCTCTGCGGAACCTAGTCGGACTTCCCCCGTCAACAAATGTTAAATAAAATAATAAAAAATAAAAAAGTGTGGATGTGAAAAAAATAGTAACAATGAATCATTTTGGTACGTGACAGTGAATATTTTTCTCTAACATTTCGGATACTGGAAATAGCACTGTATGGGCCTGTAATCTGAGAGTTCCACTGTTATGTAGTGGCAAGATGAAGCATTTTTCCATAGTATAGGGACAGAGCTTTTGGCAATGGACTCCTTGATCAGAATAAGGAGTGGATAGGCTATAGCAACAGCTGCAATTTTTACACACTCAGCAGGCAAATAATCTGGAGACAGTGTGATGGGTTTTAATTTATAGAAGTAATTCTTGATAGTGGTGATGAGGACTGGTTCCAAAGTAAAATAAGGATGATGTCTATTTGAGAAGTGACATGTGGATTGATATTTCCTTTGTGTTTAAATAATGATTCAAGAGTTTGTATGAAGTGGGGGACAAACTGGTTGGAAACACTATTGGTGGGGCCAGATGTGGATGAGGTAGGGGGGCCAGTCTGACCTGTGTTTAGGAAGTTATCTACTGATATTGGCTCGGAGATAGTAACAATCAGGACACAATCAGAATTTTACATAAATACAAAAATATATATATATATATATATCCAAAAAGCATCCAAAAGCACACATTGAGGCACGATGCATATTATAATACACCAAAGTTTTACCTCTAAAACCTCTGTGCTTGTAAAAAACATTTAATGTTTATAGCTTCATTCAAGCCAGGAGGTTGATCTGCATTTAACATAATTTGCCACAAAGCTTCCCTACATTCCAAAATGATTTTATAATTCCCACAAAATAAATCGTCTCTAATTTTTTCCAAAAGTGAAAAGGTAAATTTTTTGAAATCAGGACAAATGTCTGCATGCTTAGCTAGGGCGTTGGTAAAGTCTTTGTTTTTAATAGCTAGTAAATGTTCATAGATTCTTTTGTGTAATACTCATAGTTTTCCCAATATAAAAGTGTTCACAGGAATTACACAAAGCAGCATAAACAACATTTTTAGTCTTACGCATCGTGCCTCAATGTGTGCTTTTGGATTACATCAAAAACATGTTCTCAGATTGGATATATATATATATATATATATTTTGTATTTATGTAAAATACTTGTACACGCTTTGATTCAATAATTTTTATTATTTACTATTTAATGTATTTCAAGTGTTTGATGTTTTTAAACATTTGAGTGATTTTATATAGTTGTGATTGGATCATATTATCATGTGATTTTTAACTATGACTATTTAAATTCATTGTCAATGGATTTTTATTTTTCTGATGAAGTTCACAGTAATTAAAGGTGGACGAAACGCGTAATTCTGATTGTGTCCTGATTGTTACTATCTCCGAGCCATCTCTTGTTTAAAGTTTCTAAAGTTTGTTGTTTCAGTTTGGTGCATACATATATATATATATATATATATATATATATATAGTTCCCCTTCAAAACATCTAAAACCCATAATATCTAAAATCACAGGAAAATAACATCCTGACATATAACGACACCAAACCAATAGATGTTTTACTACATTTCTGCAAGGGAGCCAGCCCCCCTGCACCCCCCATGTGGGGACTCTGCCCCCCCCATAAATTAAATATACCAACTCCGTGATCGCACTACATTGGTAAAAGTTAATCTCCTAACCCCACTGTATCACAATCACCATAAAGAATGTACATCATAATGTCTGTATCACTTAACTGCTTGGCCTAAAAAACACAAAGTGGCAAAATCAACACTATATAAATAGTATAAATTCCTATACTATATAAATAATAACTATAGAAATAAAAACTACAACATCTCATAGTGATTCCACAACATTAACAGATTAAACTATAACATTTACAATGTTGATGATACACTATTGCATATTATACATTTTAGATGTTATGAAATTCAGTATTACGGGTTTTAGATGTTATGGTTTAGATGTTTTGATTTTACATGTTATGGGTGTCAGATGTTTTGAAGGGAAACCATATATATATATATATATATATATATATATATATATAGTTTTTTTTTTTTTTTTTTTAAATAGACAAATTAGGACTTTTTATCTGCTCTGGTTCAGTATTTCCCTTGATTTCCATGACATTTATAAAGTTGCTAGTTGCTCTGTTCTGAGAGGTCTCCATAGGTTCATAGATTAGTACTAAGCTAGCTGCCCTTGTGGACCATTTTAAGCCTAGACAATTAGCCCATGTGAGAATCAAACCCTGCACTTTGTGTCTTTAAGTAAACACCTTAACCATTATGCCAACCTCCCACCCCTCACCTCTTGACATTTATGAGTTGCTTTTTGTTTTGGTTGGTAATCATGGAGCAGGATTTGTTTTACTTTTTTTTTGTTCTGATTGGATCATGGATGCTGTGGATATTAGGAAAGACTTTATTAAATTCAGATACTGTGTCATTTAATGATAGATGTTTTAGTTCATCCCAATAAATGTGCTTTACAGAACTGTATGATTTAGGGGATTGGTATATCTGTTTGATTACAAAAACAGGCATATGATTACTATTGGTATATGGAAGGGGACCAAGAGATGGATATTGTTTGGGGAAGAAATGAGAATCTAAAGGAGAGGGTGTATCCATATTCATAAAGGATACCCACACCTCCAGGTTGGTGGCAATGCACGAAGCTTCGGAAACCATCCAGGTGCAACTAACCATAGGCAAAACTGCTCTACAAATTGTAGCATGCTACAGGCCACCCTCTCAAACTCAGGAACCCCACACAGCCTTCCTGAAGACACTGGAGGGTATAAATGTATCTCCAAACACCATCATATTGGGTGACTTCAACTACCCGAATATAGACTGGGAACATTACTCAAGCCCTAACTTTCTAGCCCAACGGTTCCTGGAGTTCATAAATTCAAATGCCATGGAACAGCTCGTCACTGTTCCCACGAGAGGAGAAAATATACTAGATCTCATTATCACAAACAAAATGCTCCACAACAGAAGTATATCCCTCATTGGTGAGATCTGATCATAAACTAATCTCACTGGAAATCCACATCCCGCCCCCACCCCAAACAAAAAAGACCACAGTGAAGAACTTCTCAAAGCAAACTTCACACTACTCAAGACTGGTGTGGTATCCTTCAAGGCCCCTGAGCCAGTGGAAACCACAACCCAAGCTGCGGAAGCCCTTACAAATGCCTTCTATGAACACCTCCAGGACTGCATGGATTAGACAATCCCAAATAAAACCAAGACTCTTTCCACAAAGGGCAAACGTCCAGTCTGGTGGACCCCAGCCATTAACAAACTTTACAATAAGAGGAGAAAGCTATTACATGATAGAACAAAATCCATAAAAGGGAAGTCACCCCTGATCATTATTAGTAAAAAATGACGAGCACTCATAAAATCAACTAAGGCCAATTTTGAGAGAAAAATTGCCATGGATTCAAGGACAATCATAAGGCCTTTTTCAGCTATGTTAGGAACCTGGGTGGAAACTCCCAGATATGCTCAGAATTAGTCCAAAATGATACAAAAATCACTGAACCCACAGACATTGCCAACATAGTGGCAGACAGGTTCAGTGCAAACTTCACCCCCCTCCCCTAAAGGAGAGATAACTATCCCAGCAGTGTAGCCTCCCAGACATCTCAAATGCGCAGGTGAAACCTGCTCTCTCTAAAGCTAAAAACACAGCATCAATGGGACCGGATGGTGTCCCCGGCTGTGTGCTACATGAGCTAAATGAGGAATTAAACCCGCACATAAGGCAGCTGTTTAATCTCAGCCTTACCACAAGATACGTGCCCAAGGAGTGGCGCACGGCAACTGTGGTCCCACTCCACAAAGGCAGTGCCTCTATGGACCCTGGTAATTACCGCCCCATAAGCTTAACAAGTCTAGTCTGCAAAGCTATGGAGAGGATCATAATGGAGCTCATAAACAAAGATATAGGGGACTTGCAGACATTGGACCCGACCCAGTTTGGCTTCGTCAAGGGCAGATCATGCCTTTTGAACTTGGTCGACTTCTTCGAAACAGTCACCAAGGCCATTGATGAGGGAAAGGCAGTCAATACAGCCTACCTTGACCTTGCAAAGGCTTTCGACACAATACCCCACTCGGGTATTGTAGAAAAACTTACCAGCAAATGTAAACCCATATGTCACAAGATGGGTTGCAAACTGGCTTAAGGACAGAACCCACAGGGTTAGAGTTGCTGGCACTATGTCAGACTCCAAGCCGGTCACAAGTGGTGTCCCACAGGGCTCGGTCCTTGGCCCCCTATTGTTCAGCATCTACTTCTCAGAAGTACAGGCCAACATGGGAGGACTTTGGCTGACAAAGTTTGCAGACGACTGCAAACTGGGCTCCATAGTGGAAAGTGCATCGGACACGGATATCCTTCAGAAGGGACTCACGGAAACAGATAGCTGGTGCCAGAGCCATGGCCTGAAGTTAAACACCAAAAAATGTATAGTCATACTCTTCGGGAAAAACAAGGTAACCCCAAGCTACCATATAGGCGGCAATCCACTAAGCACAGAAGAGGTTATCAGGGACCTGGGGACCCAGGTTGACAGTGGCCTTTCTTTTGACACTCACGTTGCTAAACTGGTCAGAAAGAGCTTCTACATTGCCCACCTGATCATGAAGGGATTCACATCTAGATCTAGTGAGGTCATTGTTCCCCTGTACTCTTCACTTATCAGACCAATGATCGAGTACAATGTCCCATTCGGGATGTATCTCACCCGACATCTGCAGCAATTGGAGAGAACCCAAAAGTTCCTCACCAAAAGGATAAAGGGACTCCAAAATCTGTCATATGCTGCCAGATTGAAGAAACTCCAGCTCTATTCAGTCACATACCGTCTGCTCAGAGGTGACATGTGCCTGACATACAAGGCCATGTCCAACCCGGAATTAATGAACATGCTCCACCTCAAAAAATCCAAATCCACCAAAACCACTAGAGCAAGTGACTTAAACCTTAGCACGGATATAAATAGGATGTGCTGGAGGGATAGATTTATCACTCAGAGACTCCCTATGCTGTGGAATAAAATCCCGGTCCATGTGAGGCAGAGCACCTCGTTGGCTCTGTTCAAGAGAAATGTTGACCTGTGGATGGGAGATCTTAGGTTTACCTCGGGAATCATCTCTGTGTCACTGCTGGACAGAGGCACAACAAACTAATGGGCACAGTATTTTTTCATATAAGGGGTGGCGTAAGCCACAAAACTTTGGGCTAGGCTTATAAATGCCTTAGGGCAGATAGCCTAGTATAAACCTATGAACCTATAATCAAGAGTTATTTGTCTCTCTTAATGGATTTGTTATATCTAGTTGGAGTGACAATACACTAGATGAAAGCATTCAGATGTAAGGACGTTATAGGATTTGCTGAAATGATTGTCATCTGGTCAATCTTTAGGTCTTCTAATGGAATGGTTTCTTGTGATATTTTGTTTGAAACCCAATGCAGAAAGTCCTCTGTAGTAGGAAAATTGTTGCAAGGGAGTGTGTGTGTGTGTGTGTATGTGTGTGTGTGTGTGTGTGTGTGTGTGTGTGTGTGTGTGTGTGTGTGTGTGTGTGTGTGTGTGAATATATATATATATATATATATATATATATATATATATATATATATATATATATATATATATATATATATGTATATATATAGATATATATGTGTGTGTGTGTGTGATATATATATATGGGTTGGGTTGGGAGGGTGGCCTAATGGTTAAGTTGTTTGCCTTACGAACACAAGATGCAGGGTTTGAATCTCACAAGGGATAATTGGCTAGGTTTAAAATGGCTCGCAAGAGCAGTTAGCCTAGTACAAATCTATGAGTCTATGAGTCTAATGTGTGGTGGAGCTTTACCAGAAAGGCTCATCCAGACTCTGCTAAACTTTGCTGTGAAGGAAAGGTTAGTTTGCTGTTATTTTTTGTATTTCTGTATTGCCTTTCTATATTTTGAATACTGTAGTTTGTTTTCTTTACCTTGTGTTTTGCTTGCATTCTGTTTAACAGCATATTAAAACTTCAAAAGAGACCACAGCTCTCTCTGTTCTGAGTCAGGCAGAATTTTTCCCCTCCTCCCACCCATTTAAGTTGTCTTGTTAAATACCACTGTCTTTCTAGTTGCCCGCCTCTTATGTTAATCTGACCATATATCTCATTTCTCTCTACTTTCACTGGCTTATGTGAGTAATCACAAAACCATCACTTTTGAAATCCCACCCTTCAATTATTTAAATTTATTGGCCATCCTACAGTATTTCATAGTACCAAAATACAAAAGTAACCACCCCTTTCAGTCCATCTTGCTGTTTTAAAAATAGTAACTCTCCACTACACCTTAACTTTTTAAACAGGTAAAACTCAAGTTACCTACTTTCATATCTAACTTCTCTAGTGCACACTGCAGAGTGCATTCTTTTCAATCGTACCTTTAAGCATCCCTGTTACTAGCACTTTCTCTAATACCTAAAAAGATCATCTCTACTTGACTCCAAGTAGACTTTTCTCTATCTGTTAAACCTAGCACTTGCTCCTACAGTACTTATTACCTTGATACGGCACTCTTATAGATAGCACCCCAAAAGGAAAACCCCATTTCTCGGTCCTCCGTCCCCGGAATCTCTTTTAAAGTTTTTTGTCTAGTCCTTCTAGCATGTCGAGGATCAGTTGCTAGTGTCCTCTCCTGCTCAGCTGGTGAACCTGGGAATATTGAGGCAATGTTACAATTGCCTCATGTACACTGACAACCCTCTCCTCCTCCCACAAAACACAAATACATGCGAGAGATGCAACTATCACGGCCAAACTGGAGGCTGAGCTCTCTCAACATAGGACTGACAAGACCAGTCAGGAGGAGAAGGTTACCACACACACTATAGACCCAGTCTCACATAGTACCATCACAACCTCAAATCATACACATAAACACACAAAGACATACTCGTGGCTCTGATCAAAAATCTACCAAAACAGCAGAGGCCACCAAAGCAGACACCCAAACAACCACCACCTCAGAACACAACACCTGCAACACATAGACCTCACAGTCAGAGTGTCAAACAGTCACAGCCCTTAAGGCCAAACACAATGCCAGACACACTAGTCATTGGTGACTCCATAGTCAGACACACTGACATCCCGCTCACCAGACTGAGTAAGGAGAAGGTCACAGTAAGCTGCCTGTCGGGCGCTAGAATCCGCCACATAACGCAAGCACTCAGGTCTCTCAACAGGTACAAATATGACTCAGTCATTGTCCACGCTGGTGTAAACGACCTGAGACGTACCTCCTTGGACTACATGAAAAAAGACATTGAGGAGCTCTCTGATTATGTAGCCCAGGCAGGTATGACCCTGACTTTGAGCAGTATCCTACCTTCACCAAGAATGATGCCACAATACAGAGATAAGATGATCAGCTTTAACAATTGGCTTAAACTCTGGTGTCATTCAAAGGGGATCAATGTCTGTCTGCCTGGGATGACATGCTGGACAAGCCATGCTGCTTCCAAGGGACGGCTTGCACCTGTCACCCTGGGATTCCGGATATTGGCAAAGGCTCTTGCCACACCCATAGTGCCTTTTTAGGCAAGGCTCAAATTCTAAACCTACCACCCTAGAACACAAAAAGGAAAAAACTAAGGGTAATGCTGCTCAATGCCAGAAGTCTAAATCTCAAAATGCACGCACTCGAGGCCCTTCTCAGTATGGAGAACATCGATGTCTGTGCAGTGACAGAAACCTGGTTCAAGGCTCCTGAGAGCACCCCAGCACTATCAGGTTTTACCTCTTATCATGCGTTCCGGCCCCAAAATCCGGACAATACCAAGAAAGGAGGGGTATCCATATTCATCAAAGACACCCACACCTCAAGACTGGTGGCAACGCACGATGCATCGGAGACCATCCAGGTGCAATTAACCATAGGCAAGACTGCTCTGCAAATTGTAGCATGTTACAGGCCACCCTCACAAACTCAGGAACCTCACATGGCCTTCCTGAAAACACTAGAGGGATAAATGTATCACCAAACACCATCATACTAGGTGACTTCAATTACCCTAATATAGACTG